>NC_066572.1:8641990-8755730 GCF_024679095.1 Eriocheir sinensis
GCCATTTGTATTCATTTGATTGTCATGAAATGTTCACATATGATTGTTTATACCTTGTTCACTTACTGGGCCGCCAGTGTGCTGAGCAGATGTTTCACTTGTTGCATATTGGTACATCTGTGGCCCGAATAGCCCTTTCTATAAACTTTTACAAACATGAGTATATAAACAATTTGTGAGTAAATTTGTATTTATTATGACTGCAGATTTGTTGCAATGGTACCAGGTAATAAGTTCAAAATGATAAGGTAATAAACATATAGCTATGTAAAGGCATCCAAAATACATTTAAAGTTTGGTGACATTTTGCTTCCAAATATAAACATTTCATTATGTAACAGTAATCAACTGTAGAGGCAAATGCCCCTCATATCAAACAACGTAAAAAAAAAAAAAAAATCCTAATAAATGAAAATTTTGCTTTCATAACAAAAAATAATGCTCCAGATCACTACTTACTAGTACTTGGAATATTAGATTATCCCAATGGATGATTTATTATAGTGTATTTTACTGAACTGTAGAGGGAAATACCACTCCGCAAATAACGTAAAAAAAAAAAATCCTGATAAATTAAAATTTTGCTCATAACAGAGAAGAAAATAATGTTCCCCATCCTGCTCTTCATCTGTTTCTAACTCGTCACTTTCCTCGGAGAGCTCATCATCTGGGTCATCTGAACTGACAAAAAACCTGAATCATCTGAATCACCAGATGAGGTATCCGATCGCCCTCCTTAAAAGACGGTCGGGTTCATTTCTGTTGAAAAGGAGGGAAAAAAAACATTATTAATAGTTTTTTTATGTACAGCTCATCAGAATGTAAGATATTGTATCGACACAAACTCGTATAATAATCATAAAAACTACACCAAATAGCAGAACAAGACTATATCGTCAGTGCGTCGCGAACTGGTACATATATGCGCCAACCCATGCCTGGTACATTGGTGCACCAATACGCGGCAGAGGGAAAAAATATTAGTGGTCCGCGATTTGGTATATATTTGTACCGTGGATTTTTACACTATACTACAGGCTATCCTCTCATAATGATACGTAACTCCTCTCTCTGCAAAAGTCCAACGGACACTGGCGTGGTGGGCGCCGTGAAAGTTCTGTGGAGCAGGCAAGAGCGCTGAGTTGCCAAACGCGATTAATGTGTTAACAGGCCGTAAAACTATCAAGCTTGCAGCTTTGGTCGCTGGATATTGTCCATTGACGTGTAGTTCTGACTTAGTATTGTTACGAATATCGCTTCAGATTTATTTAGGTTAGTTCAAAAGACATATTTATCAATGAATATATTATTGCATTAGCTTATTATCAGTACACGCACTATTTGCCTGACCCGGTGGCCTGTGGCTTGCCTTCGGTGCACCCACCACCGCCCTGATCCCTCCCACCAACTTCAGTTTCCTTACCAGTCTTTTTTTTTTTTTTTTTTTCAGCACATGACTTTGTGTCCCAATGTCCACCACTGGTGTTAGTGTTGAAGTGAGGCATCGAGACAGTTGCTGTGGTCAGTACTTGTTCCGTCCCTGCTGCCGCTGACTTCAGGACTCCTTGGTGCATCCCTCGCCTTGCCTGCTCAATTGGTCACTGAGTGTGGCTTTGAAGCAACCTCGCCGCCTTCTCCAGCATCTCTGAGGTTCCTCAAGGCCAGCCAACTCCTCACATCCAGAGTAGTGTTGCAGTGGAGGCTGCAAGGCGGGACAGCAGCTGGAGTGGCTGGGATCAGCAGGAGCAGACTGCTACTGGTGTGAGGTTCAGGAGTGATAAAAAACACCACCAACACAACCACCAACAACAACAACAACTGCTGGCCTCTTCATCCACAAAGGGGGAAGTTTGAATTTCAGAAGTGTGAGAAGATCTGAGAATGAGAGCAAGTTTACTGACCAAAGCCAAGAGTGTGAGAAAAGACATGCAGGGAAGGATGACCTCAACAAATACACCCACACACTCTGGTGTAAGACCTCATGAAAGTCGGGAGTGTGGCAAAAGGTTTTGTAATAGGAGTAACCCCAAACATCACACCCTTACACACACTGGTGCAAGAAACCATGAGTGTGAAGTTTGTGGGAAATGTTTCAATCATAAGGGTCACCTCAACACACACACCCTTACACACACTGGTGAAAGAAATCATGAGTGTGAAGTTTGTGGAAAATGTTTCAGTCGGAAGAGTATCCTCAGGAAACACACCCTTATACACACTGGTGAAAAAAATTATAAGTGTGAAGTTTGTGGAAAATGTTTCAGTCAGAAGGGTCACCTCAAATTACACACTCTTACACACACTGGTGAAAGAAATCATGAGTGTGAAGTTTGTGGGCAATGTTTCAGTCAGAAGGGTCACCTCAAATTACACACTCTTACACACACTGGTGAAAGAAATCATGAGTGTGAAGTTTGTGGGAAATGTTTCAGTCAGAAGGGTCACCTCAAATTACACACTCTTACACACACTGGTGAAAGAAATCATGAGTGTGAAGTTTGTGGGAAATGTTTCAGTCAGAAGGGTACCCTCAAATTACACCTTGTTACACACACTGATGCAAGAAGTCATGAGTGTGAAGTTTGTGGGAAAAGATTCAAACTGAAGAGTATATTGGACATGCACCTCTTCAGACACTCTGGTCATAAAGGGTTCAAGTGCGATGTTTGTGGGAAACGTTTCATGACTAAGGGTGAGATTGTCAGGCACATGAAGGTCCACTTCTCCTGAGGTGCTGTGCTGATTCAGTTCTGCTGTGTGTGTGAGTGCAAGTGTTTGTTGTGGTGGTGTTACAGGGCTGTGTGTAGCACAGAGAACAGAAAATATTCATCTGTTGGAACAAATGGTGACTGTGACGGCATGATCTGTTATTCACTTTCCACCCCAGGCTTCATGTGGTTGGTGGGTCCTGTGAAAGGTCTGATCTTTTTGGTGACTGTGCTGGGCTGGCTGTTGTGGCCTGGGCTTATTGGTCAAGTGTGTGTGTGTTAATAGTAATAATATAGTGTATTTGGTCTTACCAGCCGCTAAGCTAAAATGTACACATTATAAACACATTGTAAAGAACAGTAGGTAGGGGTTCAGGGATCTAACACATCAGTGGGAGGTTGGAATGATAGTGGTGGGAGGTTGAGTGCAGTGTGGTGGTGCCGGGAGGGGAGGACATCCTCTTCCAGATGGTGGCAAGGTGTTAGTCCCAAGGTGTGACATTCATGTAGGTGTGAAAGAGGGTGACGATATGATTGAGCACATGCTACTTGAGTGATGTATGTATATAAGAGAGAAAGGGATTATGGTAACAGTTGTGACTGAATGGAATAGGATGTTGGAGAGGGATGTAAAAGGTTAAATGCATGCAATATTATTTCAGCTGAGGTCATTTTCAAAGCAGACAATTGTTGTCATTCAGTAGATCATGTCATTCTTAATCATCAGAAATCATTTTCAAGACTCAATTCTGACCTGTCACATTGCGTAGATCTTGTCATTCTTAGTCAGTTGAGGTCATCTTGAAGCCAACAATTCTTGTTTCATAGTTCAATTCTTGTCATTTTCCATCTTTTGCTCCTCAGATATATTTTTCAAATTAATATCATATTTATTTCCATTTATTTCATTTTGGGAGCAGGCATAAAGGCCAGGTTATGTTAGGTTACCTTATATTTAGTTTAATTAGGTCAGATGAGGTTAGGTTACATTTAATTTGATTAGGGTAGTTAGTTTTAATTGTGTTCAATGAATGTGTAATATGCTTCAGTTATATAATGTGTACTCGCCATTGCCAATGGAGCTTGGGAATAATAACACATGACTTAGTCATTGACTTTTTTTTATTGGATTAACCTGCAGTTTGAGTATTACAGCTTGATGTAGCACGTAACAGCTGATACAGCACAACAAATAAGTAATTACTGAGAAATCATCTATACAGGAAGGTAGTTGGTGTGGAAGAGAAATGGCTACTAACTCTGCCCTGTGCACAGGGGGTGATAAGTGGTGCCACAAAGAGATGCTCAGGGCTGAGAAATGTAAATCAAGTAGTGGTGCATTACAGGTGCCCAGTTTGTGAAAGACGGGACAGGAAACGGAGGAAATAGGTAACTGGAACTGTGTGGCAAAGCAGAAGGGAGGAAAGGACCTGCAGAAGCCACTGCCTCAACAGACTATTGGAAATGGTTGGACAATAGTAAGTCTGCTGGTCAACAGAAAAATATTCTTAATGTCGTGCCTGGCATGGGCACTCCTTAATAATGTTGGTTAATTATACCACAAAGTAGAATTAATTGTTGATCACTTAAACCAGAGAGTAAAATTAGTAGTTCATTTACCAAGTCTAATAAGGCACCGTTATCGCACACAGGATTATCATCTGCCAAATAATATGGGTAGCGTGACTGTAACACTATTACTTAAGGTAAATATATTTGTTTAGAGATTCTGATGATGAACTAAGGGTCAAGGGACAGGATTCAGCCATACAAGACTAAATTGTCGCTCATAACACTTAGAACTTAGTCTAATTATAAACTAACATGTAAACACAAGAAACAAGTAGCACCAACACACGAAGAAAACCTATTATTGGTCCCGACAGCAGTCAGCCAGCCTACCATCAGACAGACTTACTTCGATACCTCTGTCTGGGGCGATACCTCGTATAGGAGTCCTTAAATATAATATTATAGCCTAGGTATATTGAACACTTCTATGTATGTGAGGCCAGCTATGCTATTCGAAGCAACAAGTTGAAGAGGATGACATGGAGCCAAGAGTGCAGAATGCTGAGATACATGGGCCATGTGAGATGGACAAGTAGGGTATCAAACTAGGTGATAAGAATGTGTGGTGTGGAGGTGGTGCCCCTCTTGATCAAAGACACTGAAGTTAGGGTTGACTGAAGATCTGTTAGGCAGCATGTTGGTAACCCTCCGTCACTTGTCAATGGTTGAAAACTCTCAGAGTCTTGCAGTGGGAGTCGAGTCCTTTGGATCACCACGTACACACGCTGACCACTCCCACCGGTGCACCATACGCAATCTGCAGGTGTAAGCTGATATTAATTACATATTAATAATAATCGCCATATAAATTAAGATTGTTCTAGTTAGTGAAGAAGTTATTTAAGTTTCCCATGAAAGTACAGTTTCTTTAATTACTCCTCCACATATTTTTATAAATCCAGAAGTTTAAGTTGAAATTACTGAATCCATTATTTTCCTTTATTATAATTAATTTCATTTAGTTTCTGTAAATCAAGTTTTGTATTCTTAGTTGAACTGAGATAGGTATATATTTGCCTTTCTCGGGTTTTGTCTGTACAAGTTCCTGTCGTTGAAAATAAACACGATTCAGCAAGAAGAGCGAGACCAAGCCGCCACCAGCCCTTTCTCTACCCTCCGTTCACCTCCAGATCTTAGCCACGGCGTTGATAATTCCAACATGCTGCCATACTTGCAGGGTGCCGTGCCTGCTGCCATACCTGCAGGGTGCCGTGCCTGCTGCCATACTTGTAGGGTGCCGTGCCTGCTGCCTTACTTGCAGGGTTCTGTGCCTGCTGCCATACTTGCAGGGTTCTGTGCCTGCTGCCATACTTGCAGGGTGCTGTGCCTGCTGCCTTACTTGTAGGGTGCTGTGCCTGCTGCCTTACTTGTAGGGTGCCGTGCCTGCTGCCATACTTGTAGGGTTCTGTGCCTGCTGCCATACTTGCAGGGTTCTGTGCCTGCTGCCATACTTGCAGGGTGCTGTGCCTGCTGCCATACTTGCAGGGTTCTGTGCCTGCTGCCATACTTGCAGGGTTCTGTGCCTGCTGCCATACTTGCAGGGTTCTGTGCCTGCTGCCATACTTGCAGGGTTCTGTGCCTGCTGCCATACTTGCAGGGTGCCGTGCCTGCTGCCATACTTGTAGGGTGCCGTGCCTGCTGCCATACTTGCAGGGTGCCGTGCCTGCTGCCATACTTGCAGGGTGCCGTGCCTGCTGCCATACTTGTAGGGTGCCGTGCCTGCTGCCATACTTGCAGGGTGCTGTGCCTGCTGCCATACTTGTAGGGTGCCGTGCCTGCTGCCATACTTGCAGGGTGCCGTGCCTGCTGCCATACTTGTAGGGTGCCGTGCCTGCTGCCATACTTGCAGGGTGCCGTGCCTGCTGCCATACTTGCAGGGTGCCGTGCCTGCTGCCATACTTGTAGGGTGCCGTGCCTGCTGCCATACTTGCAGGGTGCCGTGACTGCTGCCATACTTGTAGGGTGCCGTGCCTGCTGCCATACTTGCAGGGTGCCGTGCCTGCTGCCATACTTGCAGGGTGCCGTGCCTGCTGCCATACTTGCAGGGTGCCGTGCCTGCTGCCATACTTGTAGGGTGCCGTGCCTGCTGCCATACTTGCAGGGTGCCGTGCCTGCTGCCATACTTGTAGGGTGCCGTGCCTGCTGCCATACTTGTAGGGTGCCGTGCCTGCTGCCAAACGTGTAGGGTGCCGTGCCTGCTGCCATACTTGTAGGGTGCCGTGCCTGCTGCCATACTTGTAGGGTGCCGTGCCTGCTGCCATACTTGTAGGGTGCTGTGCCTGCTGCCATACTTGCAGGGTGCCGTGCCTGCTGCCATACTTGCAGGGTGCCGTGCCTGCTGCCATCCTTGCAGGGTGCCGTGCCTGCTGCCAAACGTGTAGGGTGCCGTGCCTGCTGCCAAACGTGTAGGGTTCCGTGCCTGCTGCCATCCTTGCAGGGTGCCGTTCCTGCTGCCATACTTGCAGGGTGCCGTGCCTGCTGCCATCCTTGCAGGGTGCCGTGCCTGCTGCCATCCTTGCAGGGTGCCGTTCCTGCTGCCATACTTGCAGGGTGCCGTGCCTGCTGCCATCCTTGCAGGGTGCCGTGCCTGTTGCTATACGTGTAGGGTTCCGTGCCTGCTGCCATCCTTGCAGGGTGCCGTGCCTGCTGCCATACTTGCAGGGTGCCGTGCCTGCTGCCATCCTTGCAGGGTGCCGTGCCTGGTGCAATACGTGTAGGGTGCCGTGCCTGCTGCCATCCTTGCAGGGTTCCGTGCCTGCTGCCATCCTTGCAGGGTGCCGTGCCTGCTGCCATCCTTGTAGGGTGCCGTGCCTGCTGCCATCCTTGCAGGGTGCTGTGCCTGCTGCCATCCTTGCAGGGTGCCGTGCCTGCTGTCATCCTTGCAGGGTGCCGTGCCTGTTGCTATACGTGTAGGGTTCCGTGCCTGCTGCCATCCTTGCAGGGTGCCGTGCCTGCTGTCATCCTTGCAGGGTGCCGTGCCTGCTGTCATCCTTGCAGGGTGCCGTGCCTGCTGTCATCCTTGCAGGGTGCCGTGCCTGCTGCCATCCTTGCAGGGTGCCGTGCCTGCTGTCATCCTTGCAGGGTGCCGTGCCTGCTGTCATCCTTGCAGGGTGCCGTGCCTGCTGCCATCCTTGCAGGGTGCCGTGCCTGCTGTCATCCTTGCAGGGTGCCGTGCCTGCTGTCATCCTTGCAGGGTGCCGTGCCTGCTGCCATCCTTGCAGGGTGCCGTGCCTGCTGCCATCCTTGCAGGGTGCCGTGCCTGCTGCCATCCTTGCAGGGTGCCGTGCCTGCTGCCATCCTTGCAGGGTGCCGTGCCTGCTGCCATCCTTGCAGGGTGCCGTGCCTGCTGCCATCCTTGCAGGGTGCCGTGCCTGCTGTCATCCTTGCAGGGTGCCGTGCCTGCTGCCATCCTTGCAGGGTGCCGTGCCTGCTGTCATCCTTGCAGGGTGCCGTGCCTGCTGCCATCCTTGCAGGGTGCCGTGCCTGCTGTCATCCTTGCAGGGTGCCGTGCCTGCTGTCATCCTTGCAGGGTGCCGTGTCTGCTGTCATCCTTGCAGGGTGCTGTGCCTGCTGCCATCCTTGCAGGGTGCTGTGCCTGCTGCCATCCTTGCAGAGTACCGTGCCTGTTGCTATACGTGTAGAGTTCCGTGCCTGCTGCCATCCTTGCAGGGTGCCGTGTCTGCTGCCATCCTTGCAGGGTGCCGTGCCTGCTGCCATCCTTGCAGGGTGCCGTGCCTGCTGCCATCCTTGCAGGGTGCCGTGCCTGCTGCCATCCTTGCAGGGTGCCGTGCCTGCTGTCATCCTTGCAGGGTGCCGTGCCTGCTGTCATCCTTGCAGGGTGCCGTGTCTGCTGCCATCCTTGCAGGGTGCCGTGCCTGCTGCCATCCTTGCAGGGTGCCGTGCCTGCTGCCATCCTTGCAGGGTGCCGTGCCTGCTGTCATCCTTGCAGGGTGCCGTGTCTGCTGCCATCCTTGCAGGGTGCCGTGCCTGCTGCCATCCTTGCAGGGTGCCGTGCCTGCTGCCATCCTTGCAGGGTGCCGTGCCTGCTGTCATCCTTGCAGGGTTCCGTGTCTGCTGCCATCCTTGCAGGGTGCCGTGCCTGCTGCCATCCTTGCAGGGTGCCGTGCCTGCTGTCATCCTTGCAGGGTGCCGTGCCTGCTGCCATCCTTGCAGGGTGCCGTGCCTGCTGCTATCCTTGCAGGGTGCCGTGCCTGCTGTCATCCTTGCAGGGTGCCGTGCCTGCTGCCATCCTTGCAGGGTGCCGTGTCTGCTGCCATCCTTGCAGGGTGCCGTGCCTGCTGCCATCCTTGCAGGGTGCCGTGCCTGCTGTCATCCTTGCAGGGTGCCGTGTCTGCTGCCATCCTTGCAGGGTGCCGTGCCTGCTGCCATCCTTGCAGGGTGCCGTGCCTGCTGCCATCCTTGCAGGGTGCCGTGCCTGCTGTCATCCTTGCAGGGTGCCGTGTCTGCTGCCATCCTTGCAGGGTGCCGTGCCTGCTGTCATCCTTGCAGGGTGCCGTGCCTGCTGCCATCCTTGCAGGGTGCCGTGCCTGCTGCCAGACGTGTAGGGTGCCGTGCCTGCTGCCATACTTGCAGGGTGCCGTGCCTGCTGCCATACTTGCAGGGTGCCGTTCCTGCTGCCATACTTGCAGGGTGCCGTGCCTGCTGCCATCCTTGCAGGGTGCCGTGCCAGCTGCCATACTTGCAGGGTGCCGTGCCTGCTGCCATACTTGCAGGGTGCCGTTCCTGCTGCCATACTTGCAGGGTGCCGTGCCTGCTGCCATCCTTGCAGGGTGCCGTGCCTGCTGCCAAACGTGTATGGTGCCGTGCCTGCTGCCATACTTGCAGGGTGCCGTGCCTGCTGCCAAACGTGGAGGGTGCCGTTCCTGCTGCCATCCTTGCAGGGTACCGTGCCTGATGCCAAACATGTAGGGTGCCGTGCCTGCTGCCATACTTGCAGGGTGCCGTGCCTGCCGCCAAACGTGTAGGGTGCCGTGCCTGCTGCCAAACGTGTAGGGTGCCGTGCCTGCTGCCAAACGTGCAGGGTGCCGTGCCTGCCGCCAAACGTGTAGGGTGCCGTGCCTGCTGCCATACTTGCAGGGTGCCGTGCCAGCTGCTAAAGGTGTAGGGTGCCGTGCCTGCTGCCATACTTGCAGGGTGCCGTGCCTGCTGCCATACGTGTAGGGTGCCGTGTCTGCTGCCATACTTGCAGGGTGTCGTGCCAGCTTACAAACGTGTAGGGTGCCGTGCCTGCTGCCATACTTGCAGGGTGCCGTGCCTGCCGCCAAACGTGTAGGGTGCCGTGCCTGCTGCCAAACGTGTAGGGTGCCGTGCCTGCTGCCATACTTGCAGGGTGCCGTGCCAGCTGCCAAACGTGTAGGGTGCCGTGCCTGCTGCCAAACGTGTAGGGTGCCGTGCCTGCTGCCATTCTTGCAGGGTGCCGTGCCAGCTGCCAAACGTGTAGGGTGCCGTTCCGGTGCCATACATGCAGGGTGCCGTGCCTGCTGCCATACGTGTAGGGTGCCGTGCCTGCTGCCATACTTGCAGGGTGCCCTGCAAGCTGCCAAACGTGTAGAGTGCCGTGCCTGCTGCCATACGTGCAGGGTGCCGTGCCTGCTGCCATACGTGTATAGGGTGCCGTGCCTGCTGCCACACTTGCACGGTGCCGTGCCTACTGCCATACTTGCAGGGTGCCGTGCCTGCTGCCATACTTGCAGGGTGCCGTGCCTGCTGCCATACTTGCAGGGTGCCGTGCCTGTTGCCATACTTGTAGGGTGCCGTGCCTGCTGATATACTTGCAGGGTGCCGTTCCTGCTGCCATACGTGTATAGGGTGCCGTTCCTGCTGCCATACTTGCAGGGTGCCGTGCCTGCTGCCATACGTGGAGGGTGCCGTGCCTGCTGCCATACCTGCAGGGTGCCGTCCCTGCTGCCATACTTGCAGGGTGCCGTTCCTGCTGCCATACTTGCAGGGTGCCGTGGCTGCTGCCATACGTGCAGGGTGCCGTGCCTGCTGCCATACCTGCAGGGTGCCGTGCCTGCTGCCATACTTGCAGGGTGCCGTGCCTGCTGCCATACTTGCAGGGTGCCGTGCCTGCTGCCATACTTGCAGGGTGCCGTGCCTGCTGCCATACCTGCAGGGTGCCGTGCCTGCTGCCATACTTGCAGGGTGCCGTGCCTGCTGCCATACTTGCAGGGTGCCGTTCATGCTGCCATACTTGCAGGGTGCCGTCCATGCTGCCATACGTGCAGGATGCGTTCCTGCTGCCATACGTGCAGGGTGCCGTGCCTGCTGCCAAACGTGTAGGGTGCCGTGCCTGCTGCCATCCTTGCAGGGTGCCGTGCCTGCTGCCAAACGTGTAGGGTTCCGTGCCAGCTGCCAAACGTGTAGGGTGCCGTGCCTGCTGCCATACTTGTAGGGTGCCGTGCCTGCTGCCATACTTGTAGGGTGCCGTGCCTGCTGCCATACTTGTAGGGTGCTGTGCCTGCTGCCATACTTGCAGGGTGCCGTGCCTGCTGCCATACTTGCATGGTGCCGTGCCTGCTGCCATACGTGCAGGGTGCCGTGCCTGCTGCCATACTTGCAGGGTGCTTTCCTGCTGCCATACTTGCAGGGTGCCGTTCCTGCTGCCATACGTGCAGGGTGCCGTGCCTGCTGCCATACTTGCAGGGTGCCGTGCCTGCTGCCATACGTGCAGGAAGCCGTGCCTGCTGCCAAACGTGCAGGGTGCCGTGCCTGCTGCCATACGTGCAGGGCGCTTTCATGCTGCCATACGTGCAGGGTGCCGTGCCTGCTGCCAAACGTGTAGGGTGCCGTGCCTGCTGCCATCCTTGCAGGGTGCCGTGCCTGCTGCCAAACGTGTAGGGTGCCGTGCCAGCTGCCAAACGTGTAGGGTGCCGTGCCTGCCGCCAAACGTGTAGGGATCCGTGCCTGCTGCCAAACGTGTAGGGTGCCGTGCCTGCTGCCATCTTTGCAGGGTTCCGTGCCTGCTGCCATACTTGCAGGGTGCCGTGCCAGCTGCCAAACGTGTAGGGTGCCGTGCCTGCTGCCAAACGTGTAGGTTGCCGTGCCTGCTGCCATACTTGCAGGGTGCAGTGCCAGCTGCCAAACGTGTAGGGTGCCGTGCCTACTACCATACTTGCAGGGTGCCATGCCTGCTGCCAAACGTGTAGGGTGCCGTGCCTGCTGCCATACTTGCAGGGTGCCGTGCCAGCTGCCAAACGTGTAGGGTGCCGTGCCTGCTGCCATACTTGCAGGGTGCCATGCCTGCTGCCATACGTGTAGGGTTCTGTTCCTGCTGCCATACTTGCAGGGTGCCGTGCCTGCTGCCATACGTGTAGGGTGCCGTGCCTGCTGCCATACTTGCAGGGTGCCGTGCCAGCTGCCAAACGTGTAGGGTGCCGTGCCTGCTGCCATACGTGCAGGGTGCCGTGCCTGCTGCCATACTTGCAGGGTGCCGTGCCTGCTGCCAAACGTGTAGGGTGCCGTTCCTGCTGCCATACTTGCACGGGTGCCGTTCCTGCTGCCATACGTGCATTGTGCCGTCCCTGCTGCCATCCTTGCAGGGTGCCGTGCCTGCTGTCATCCTTGCAGGGTGCCGTGTCTGCTGCCATCCTTGCAGGGTGCCGTGCCTGCTGCCATCCTTGCAGGGTGCCGTGCCTGCTGCCATCCTTGCAGGGTGCCGTGCCTGCTGTCATCCTTGCAGGGTTCCGTGTCTGCTGCCATCCTTGCAGGGTGCCGTGCCTGCTGCCATCCTTGCAGGGTGCCGTGCCTGCTGTCATCCTTGCAGGGTGCCGTGCCTGCTGCCATCCTTGCAGGGTGCCGTGCCTGCTGCTATCCTTGCAGGGTGCCGTGCTGTCATCCGTGCAGGGTGCCGTGCCTGCTGCCATCCTTGCAGGGTGCCGTGTCTGCTGCCATCCTTGCAGGGTGCCGTGCCTGCTGCCATCCTTGCAGGGTGCCGTGCCTGCTGTCATCCTTGCAGGGTGCCGTGACTGGTGCCATACCTGCAGGGTGCCGTGCCTGCTGCCATCCTTGCAGGGTGCCGTGCCTGCTGCCATCCTTGCAGGGTGCCGTGCCTGCTGTCATCCTTGCAGGGTGCCGTGTCTGCTGCCATCCTTGCAGGGTGCCGTGCCTGCTGTCATCCTTGCAGGGTGCCGTGCCTATTGCCATCCTTGCAGGGTGCCGTGCCTGCTGCCAGACGTGTAGGATGCCGTGCCTGCTGCCATACTTGCAGGGTGCCGTGCCTGCTGCCATACTTGCAGGGTGCCGTTCCTGCTGCCATACTTACAGGGTGCCGTGCCTGCTGCCATCCTTGCAGGGTGCCGTGCCAGCTGCCATACTTGCAGGGTGCCGTGCCTGCTGCCATACTTGCAGGGTGCCGTTCCTGCTGCCATACTTGCAGGGTGCCGTGCCTGCTGCCATCCTTGCAGGGTGCCGTGCCTGCTGCCAAACGTGTATGGTGCCGTGCCTGCTGCCATACTTGCAGGGTGCCGTGCCAGCTGCGAAAGGTGTAGGGTGCCGTGCCTGCTGCCATACTTGCAGGGTGCCGTGCCTGCTGCCATACGTGTAGGGTGCCGTGTCTGCTGCCATACTTGCAGGGTGTCGTGCCAGCTGCCAAACGTGTAGGGTGCCGTGCCTGCTGCCATACTTGCAGGGTGCCGTGCCTGCTGCCAAACGTGTAGGGTGCCGTGCCTGGTGCAAAACAAGTTGGGTGCCGTGCCTGCTGCCATAGTTGCAGGGTGCCGAGGCAGCTGCCAAACGTGGAGGGTGCCGTACCTGCTGCCAAACGTGTAGGGTGCCGTGCCTGCTGCCATTCTTGCAGGGTGCCGTGCCAGCTGCCAAACGTGTAGGGTGCCGTTCCGGTGCCATACATGCAGGGTGCCGTGCCTGCTGCCATACGTGTAGGGTGCCGTGCCTGCTGCCATACTTGCAGGGTGCCCTGCAAGCTGCCAACCGTGTAGAGTGCCGTGCCTGCTGCCATACGTGCAGGGTGCCGTGCCAGCTGCCAAACGTGTAGGGTGCCGTGCCTGCTGCCACACTTGCACGGTGCCGTGCCTACTGCCATACGTGTATAGGGTGCCGTGCCTGCTGCCATACTTGCAGGGTGCCGTGCCTGCTGCCATACTTGCAGGGTGCCGTGCCTGCTGCCATACTTGAAGGGTGCCGTTCCTGCTGCGATACTTGCAGGGTGCCGTGCCTGCTGACATACGTATAGGGTGCCGTTCCTGCTGCCATACTTGCAGGGTGCCGTGCCTGCTGCCGCCATACGTGGAGGGTGCCGTGCCTGCTGCCATACGTGCAGGGTGCCGTCCCTGCTGCCATACTTGCAGGGTGCCGTTCCTGCTGCCATACTTGCAGGGTGCCGTGGCTGCTGCCATACGTGCAGGGTGCCGTGCCTGCTGCCATACCTGCAGGGTGCCGTGCCTGCTGCCATACTTGCAGGGTGCCGTGCCTGCTGCCATACTTGCAGGGTGCCGTGCCTGCTGCCATACTTGCAAGGTGCCGTGCCTGCTGCCATACCTGCAGGGTGCCGTGCTTGCTGCCATACTTGCAGGGTGCCGTGCCTGCTGCCATACTTGCAGGGTGCCGTTCATGCTGCCATCCTTGCAGGGTGCCGTCCCTGCTGCCATACGTGCAGGATGCTTTCCTGCTGCCATACGTGCAGGGTGCCGTGCCTGCTGCCAAACGTGTAGGGTGCCGTGCCTGCTGCCATCCTTGCAGGGTGCCGTGCCTGCTGCCAAACGTGTAGGGTTCCGTGCCAGCTGCCAAACGTGTAGGGTGCCGTGCCTGCTGCCATACTTGTAGGGTGCCGTGCCTGCTGCCATACTTGTAGGGTGCCGTGCCTGCCATACGTGTAGGGTGCTGTGCCTGCTGCCATACTTGCAGGGTGCCGTGCCTGCTGCCATACTTGCAAGGTGCCGTGCCTGCTGCCATACGTGCAGGGTGCCGTGCCTGCTGCCATACTTGCAGGGTGCCGTCCCTGCTGCCATACTTGCAGGGTGCCGTTCCTGCTGCCATACGTGCAGGGTGCCGTGCCTGCTGCCATACTTGCAGGGTGCCGTGCCTGCTGCCATACGTGCAGGACGCCGTGCCTGCTGCCATACGTGCAGGGTGCCGTGCCTGCTGCCATACGTGCAGGGCGCTTTCATGCTGCCATACGTGCAGGGTGCCGTGCCTGCTGCCAAACGTGTAGGGTGCCGTGCCTGCTGCCATCCTTGCAGGGTGCCGTGCCTGCTGCCAAACGTGTAGGGTGCCGTGCCAGCTGCCAAACGTGTAGGGTGCCGTGCCTGCCGCCAAACGTGTAGGGATCCGTGCCTGCTGCCAAACGTGTAGGGTGCCGTGCCTGCTGCCATCTTTGCAGGGTTCCGTGCCTGCTGCCATACTTGCAGGGTGCCGTGCCAGCTGCCAAACGTGTAGGGTGCCGTGCCTGCTGCCAAACGTGTAGGTTGCCGTGCCTGCTGCCATACTTGCAGGGTGCCGTGCCAGCTGCCAAACGTGTAGGGTGCCGTGCCTACTACCATACTTGCAGGGTGCCATGCCTGCTGCCATAAGTAGGGTGCCGTGCCTGCTGCCATACTTGCAGGGTGCCGTGCCAGCTGCCAAACGTAGGGTGCCGTGCCTGCTGCCATACTTGCAGGGTGCCCTGCCTGCTGCCATACGTGTAGGGTGCTGTTCCTGCTGCCATACTTGCAGGGTGCCGTGCCTGCTGCCATACGTGTAGGGTGCCGTGCCTGCTGCCATACTTGCAGGGTGCCGTGCCAGCTGCCAAACGTGTAGGGTGCCGTGCCTGCTGCCATACGTGCAGGGTGCCGTGCCTGCTGCCATACTTGCAGGGTGCCGTGCCTGCTGCCATACGTGCAGGGTGCCGTTCCTGCTGCCATACTTGCACGGGTGCCGTTCCTGCTGCCATACGTGCATTGTGCCGTCCCTGCTGCCATCCTTGCAGGGTGCCGTGCCTGCTGTCATCCTTGCAGGGTGCCGTGTCTGCTGCCATCCTTGCAGGGTGCCGTGCCTGCTGCCATCCTTGCAGGGTGCCGTGCCTGCTGCCATCCTTGCAGGGTGCCGTGCCTGCTGTCATCCTTGCAGGGTTCCGTGTCTGCTGCCATCCTTGCAGGGTGCCGTGCCTGCTGCCATCCTTGCAGGGTGCCGTGCCTGCTGCCATCCTTGCAGGGTGCCGTGCCTGCTGCCATCCTTGCAGGGTGCCGTGCCTGCTGCTATCCTTGCAGGGTGCCGTGCCTGCTGTCATCCTTGCAGGGTGCCGTGCCTGCTGCCATCCTTGCAGGGTGCCGTGCCTGGTGCCATCCTTGCAGGGTGCCGTGCCTGCCATCCTTGCAGGGTGCCGTGCCTGCTGTCATCCTTGCAGGGTGCCGTGTCTGCTGCCATCCTTGCAGGGTGCCGTGCCTGCTGCCATCCTTGCAGGGTGCCGTGCCTGCTGCCATCCTTGCAGGGTGCCGTGCCTGCTGTCATCCTTGCAGGGTGCCGTGTCTGCTGCCATCCTTGCAGGGTGCCGTGCCTGCTGTCATCCTTGCAGGGTGCCGTGCCTATTGCCATCCTTGCAGGGTGCCGTGCCTGCTGCCAGACGTGTAGGGTGCCGTGCCTGCTGCCATACTTGCAGGGTGCCGTGCCTGCTGCCATACTTGCAGGGTGCCGTTCCTGCTGCCATACTTACAGGGTGCCGTGCCTGCTGCCATCCTTGCAGGGTGCCGTGCCAGCTGCCATACTTGCAGGGTGCCGTGCCTGCTGCCATACTTGCAGGGTGCCGTTCCTGCTGCCATACTTGCAGGGTGCCGTGCCTGCTGCCATCCTTGCAGGGTGCCGTGCCTGCTGCCAAACGTGTATGGTGCCGTGCCTGCTGCCATACTTGCAGGGTGCTGTACTTGCTGCCAAACGTGTAGGGTGCCGTTCCTGCTGCCATCCTTGCAGGGTACCGTGCCTGATGCCAAACATGTAGGGTGCCGTGCCTGCTGCCATACTTGCAGGGTGCCGTGCCTGCCGCCAAACGTGTAGGGTGCCGTTTCTGCTGCCAAACGTGTAGGGTGCCGTGCCTGCTGCCAAACGTGCAGGGTGCCGTGCCTGCCGCCAAACGTGTAGGGTGCCGTGCCTGCTGCCATACTTGCAGGGTGCCGTGCCTGCTGCCAATAGGTGTTGGGTGCCGTGCCTGCTGCCATACTTGCAGGGTGCCGTGCCTGCTGCCATACGTGTAGGGTGCCGTGTCTGCTGCCATACTTGCAGGGTGTCGTGCCAGCTTACAAACGTGTAGGGTGCCGTGCCTGCCATACTTGCAGGGTGCCGTGCCTGCTGCCAAACGTGTAGGGTGCCGTGCCTGCTGCCAAACGTAGGGTGCCGTGCCTGCTGCCATACTTGCAGGGTGCCGTGCCAGCTGCCAAACGTGTAGGGTGCCGTGCCTGCTGCCAAACGTGTAGGGTGCCGTGCCTGCTGCCATTCTTGCAGGGTGCCGTGCCAGCTGCCAAACGTGTAGGGTGCCGTTCCGGTGCCATACATGCAGGGTGCGGTGCCTGCTGCCATACGTAGGGTGCCGTGCCTGCTGCCATACTTGCAGGGTGCCCTGCAAGCCGCCAAACGTGTAGAGTGCCGTGCCTGCTGCCATACGTGCAGGGTGCCTTGCCTGCTGCCATACGTGTAGGGTGCCGTTCCTGCTGCCAGACTTGCACGGTGCCGTGCCTACTGCCATACGTGTAGGGTGCCGTGCCTGCTGCCATACTTGCAGGGTGCCGTGCCTGCTGCCATACTTGCAGGGTGCCGTGCCTGTTGCCATACTTGTAGGGTGCCGTGCCTGCTGATATACTTGCAGGGTGCCGTTCCTGCTGCCATACTTGCAGGGTGCCGTTCCTGCTGCCATACTTGCAGGGTGCCGTGCCTGCTGCCATACGTGGAGGGTGCCGTGCCTGCTGCCATACCTGCAGGGTGCCGTCCCTGCTGCCATACTTGCAGGGTGCCGTTCCTGCTGCCATACTTGCAGGGTGCCGTGGCTGCTGCCATACTTGCAGGGTGCCGTGCCTGCTGCCATACCTGCAGGGTGCCGTGCCTGCTGCCATACTTGCAGGGTGCCGTGCCTGCTGCCATACTTGCAGGGTGCCGTGCCTGCTGCCATACTTGCACGGTGCCGTGCCTGCTGCCATACCTGCAGGGTGCCGTGCCTGCTGCCATACTTGCAGGGTGCCGTGCCTGCTGCCATACTTGCAGGGTGCCGTTCATGCTGCCATACTTGGAGGGTGCCGTCCCTGCTGCCATACTTGCAGGGTGCTTTCCTGCTGCCATACGTGCAGGGTGCCGTGCCTGCTGCCAAACGTGGAGGGTGCCGTGCCTGCTGCCATCCTTGCAGGGTGCCGTGCCTGCTGCCAAACGTGTAGGGTTCCGTGCCAGCTGCCAAACGTGTAGGGTGCCGTGCCTGCTGCCATACTTGTAGGGTGCCGTGCCTGCTGCCATACTTGTAGGGTGCCGTGCCTGCTGCCATACTTGTAGGGTGCTGTGCCTGCTGCCATACTTGCAGGGTGCCGTGCCTGCTGCCATACTTGCAAGGTGCCGTGCCTGCTGCCATACGTGCAGGGTGCCGTGCCTGCTGCCATACTTGCAGGGTGCCGTGCCTGATGCCATACGTGCAGGAAGCCGTTCCAGCTGCCATACGCAGGGTGCCGTTCCTGCTGCCATACTTGCAAGGTGCCGTGCCTGCTGCCATACGTGCAGGACGCCGTGCCTGCTGCCATACGTGCAGGGTGCCGTGCCTGCTGCCATACGTGCAGGGCGCTTTCATGCTGCCATACGTGCAGGGTGCCGTGCCTGCTGCCAAACGTGAAGGGTGCCGTGCCTGCTGCCATCCTTGCAGGGTGCCGTGCCTGCTGCCAAACGTGTAGGGTGCCGTGCCAGCTGCCAAACGTGTAGGGTGCCGTGCCTGCCGCCAAACGTGTAGGGATCCGTGCCTGCTGCCAAACGTGTAGGGTGCCGTGCCTGCTGCCATCTTTGCAGGGTTCCGTGCCTGCTGCCATACTTGCAGGGTGCCGTGCCAGCTGCCAAACGTGTAGGGTGCCGTGCCTGCTGCCAAACGTGTAGGGTGCCGTGCCTGCTGCCATACTTGCAGGGTGCCGTGCCAGCTGCCAAACGTGTAGGGTGCCGTGCCTACTACCATACTTGCAGGGTGCCATGCCTGCTGCCATAAGTGTAGGGTGCCGTGCCTGCTGCCATACTTGCAGGGTGCCGTGCCAGCTGCCAAACGTGTAGGGTGCCGTGCCTGCTGCCATACTTGCAGGGTGCCATGCCTGCTGCCATACGTGTAGGGTTCTGTTCCTGCTGCCATACTTGCAGGGTGCCGTGCCTGCTGCCATACGTGTAGGGTGCCGTGCCTGCTGCCATACTTGCAGGGTGCCGTGCCAGCTGCCAAACGTGTAGGGTGCCGTGCCTGCTGCCATACGTGCAGGGTGCCGTGCCTGCTGCCATACTTGCAGGGTGCCGTGCCTGCTGCCAAACGTGTAGGGTGCCGTTCCTGCTGCCATACTTGCACGGGTGCCGTTCCTGCTGCCATACGTGCATTGTGCCGTCCCTGCTGCCATGCGTGTAGGGTGCCGTGCCTGCTGCCATACTTGCAGGGTGCCGTACCTGCTGCCATACGTGTAGGGTGCCGTGCCTGCTGCCATACTTGCAGGGTGCTGTGCCTACTGCCTTAAGTGTATAGGATGCCGTGCCTGCTGCCATACTTGCACGGTGCCGTGCCTACTGCCATACGTGTATAGGGTGCCGTTCCTGCTGCCATACTTGCAGGGTGCCGTGCCTGCTGCCATACGTGCAGGGTGCCGTGCCTGCTGCCATACTTGCAGGGTGCCGTGCCTGCTGCCATACTTGCAGGGTGCAGTTTCTGCTGCCATACGTGCAGGGTGCCGTGCCTGCTGCCATACTTGCAGGGTGCCGTGCCTGCTGCCATACGTGCAGGACGCCGTGCCTGCTGCCATACGTGCAGGGTGCCGTGCCTGCTGCCATACGTGCAGGGTGCTTTCCTGCTGTCATACGTGCAGGGTGCCGTACCTGCTGCCAAACGTGTAGGGTGCCGTGCCTGCTGCCATCCTTGCAGGGTGCCGTGCCTGCTGCCAAACGTGTAGGGTGCCGTGCCAGCTGCCAAACGTGTAGGGTGCCGTGCCTGCCGCCAAACGTGTAGGGATCCGTGCCTGCTGCCAAACGTGTAGGGTGCCGTGCCTGCTGCCATCTTTGCAGGGTGCCGTGCCTGCTGCCATACTTGCAGGGTGCCGTGCCAGCTGCCAAACGTGTAGGGTGCCGTGCCTGCTGCCAAACGTGTAGGGTGCCGTGCCTGCTGCCATACTTGCAGGGTGCCGTGCCAGCTGCCAAACGTGTAGGGTGCCGTGCCTACTACCATACTTGCAGGGTGCCATGCCTGCTGCCATAAGTGTAGGGTGCCGTGCCTGCTGCCATACTTGCAGGGTGCCGTGCCAGCTGCCAAACGTGTAGGGTGCCGTGCCTGCTGCCATACTTGCAGGGTGCCATGCCTGCTGCCATACGTGTAGGGTTCTGTTCCTGCTGCCATACTTGCAGGGTGCCGTGCCTGCTGCCATAAGTGTAGGGTGCCGTGCCTGCTGCCATACTTGCAGGGTGCCGTGCCAGCTGCCAAACGTGTAGGGTGCCGTGCCTGCTGCCATACGTGCAGGGTGCCGTGCCTGCTGCCATACTTGCAGGGTGCCGTGCCTGCTGCCAAACGTGTAGGGTGCCGTTCCTGCTGCCATACCTGCACGGGTGCCGTTCCTGCTGCCATACGTGCATTGTGCCGTGCCTGCTGCCATGCGTGTAGGGTGCCGTGCCTGCTGCCATACTTGCAGGGTGCCGTGCCTGCTGCCATACGTTTAGGGTGCCGTGCCTGCTGCCATACTTGCAGGGTGCCGTGCCTGCTGCCTTAAGTGTATAGGGTGCCGTGCCTGCTGCCATACTTGCACGGTGCCGTGCCTACTGCCATACGTGTATAGGGTGCCGTTCCTGCTGCCATACTTGCAGGGTGCCGTGCCTGCTGCCATACGTGCAGGGTGCCGTTCCTGCTGCCATACTTGCAGGGTGCCGTGCCTGCTGCCATACTTGCAGGGTGCCGTTCCTGCTGCCATACGTGCAGGGTGCCGTGCCTGCTGCCATACTTGCAGGGTGCCGTGCCTGCTGCCATACGTGCAGGACGCCGTGCCTGCTGCCATACGTGCAGGGTGCCGTGCCTGCTGCCATACGTGCAGGGTGCTTTCCTGCTGTCATACGTGCAGGGTGCCGTACCTGCTGCCAAACGTGTAGGGTGCCGTGCCTGCTGCCATCCTTGCAGGGTGCCGTGCCTGCTGCCAAACGTGTAGGGTGCCGTGCCAGCGGCCAAACGTAGGGTGCCGTGCCTGCCGCCAAACGTAGGGATCCGTGCCTGCTGCCAAACGTGTAGGGTGCCGTGCCTGCTGCCAAACGTGTAGGGTGCCGTGCCTGCTGCCATCTTTGCAGGGTTCCGTGCCTGCTGCCATACTTGCAGGGTGCCGTGCCTGCTGCCATACTTGCAGGGTGCCGTTCCTGCTGCCATACGTGTAGGGTGCCGTGCCTGCTGCCA
The DNA here is from genome assembly GCF_024679095.1 of Eriocheir sinensis. Taxonomy (NCBI): domain Eukaryota; kingdom Metazoa; phylum Arthropoda; class Malacostraca; order Decapoda; family Varunidae; genus Eriocheir; species Eriocheir sinensis. The sequence continues at coordinate 8,662,850 of NC_066572.1, forward strand.
TCTTTGCAGGGTTCCGTGCCTGCTGCCATACTTGCAGGGTGCCGTGCCAGCTGCCAAACGTGTAGGGTGCCGTGCCTGCTGCCAAACGTGTAGGGTGCCGTGCCTGCTGCCAAACGTGTAGGGTGCCGTTCCTGCTGCCATACTTGCAGGGTGCCGTGCCAGCTGCCAAACGTGTAGGGTGCCGTGCCTACTACCATACTTGCAGGGTGCCATGCCTGCTGCCATAAGTGTAGGGTGCCGTGCCTGCTGCCATACTTGCAGGGTGCCATGCCTGCTGCCATACGTGTAGGGTTCTTTTCCTGCTGCCATACTTGCAGGGTGCCGTGCCTGCTGCCATACGTGTAGGGTGCCGTGCCTGCTGCCATACTTGCAGGGTGCCGTGCCAGCTGCCAAACGTGTAGGGTGCCGTGCCTGCTGCCATACGTGCAGGGTGCCGTGCCTGCTGCCATACTTGCAGGGTGCCGTGCCTGCTGCCAAACGTGTAGGGTGCCGTTCCTGCTGCCATACATGCAGGGTGCCCTGCCTGCAGGCAAACTTGCAGGGTGCCGTGCCTGGTGGCATACTTGCTCGGTGCCGTGCATGCTGCCATACTTGCAGGGAGCCGTGCCTGCTGCCATACTTGCAGGGTGCCGTGCCTGCTGCCATACTTGCCAGGGTGCCGATCCTGCTGCCATACTTGCAGGGTGCCGTGCCTGCTGCCATACTTGCAGGGTGCCGTGCCTGCTGCCATACTTGCAGGGTGCCGTGCCTGCTGCCATACTTGCAGGGTGCCGTGCCTGTTGCCATACTTGTAAGGTGCCGTGCCTGCTGATATACTTGCAGGGTGCCGTGCCTGCTGCCATACGTGTAGGGTGCCGTTCCTGCTGCCATACTTGCAGGGTGCCGTGCCTGCTGCCATACTTGCAGGGTGCCGTGCGTGCTGTCATACTTTCAGGGTGCCGTGCCTGCTGCCATACTTGCAGGGTGCCGTGCCTGCTGCCATACTTGCAGGGTGCCGTGCCTGTTGCCATACTTGTAAGGTGCCGTGCCTGCTGATATACTTGCAGGGTGGCGTGCCTGCTGCCATACGTGTATAGGGTGCCGTTCCTGCTGCCATACTTGCAGGGTGCCGTGCCTGCTGCCATACTTGCAGGGTGCCGTGCCTGCTGCTATACCTGCAGGGTGCCGTGCCTGCTGCCATACTTGCAGGGTGCCCTGCCTGCTGCCATACTTGCAGGGTGCCGTGCCTGCTGCCATACCTGCAGGGTGCCGTGCCTGCTGCCATACGTGCAGGGTGCCGTGCCTGCTGCCATACTTGCAGGGTGCCGTGCCTGCTGCCATACTTGCAGGTGCCGTTCCTGCTGCCATACGTGCAGGGTGCCGTGCCTGCTGCCATACTTGCAGGGTGCCGTGCCTGCTGCCATACGTGCAGGGTGCCGTGGCTGCTACCATACGTGCAGGGTGCCGTGCCTGCTGCCATACGTGCAGGGTGGCGTGCCTGCTGCCATACTTGCAGGGTGCCGTGCCTGCTGCCATACGTGCAGGGTGCCGTGCCTGCAGCCATACGTGCAGGGTGCCGTGCCTGCTGCTTTAGATCATAATTAGCAGATATAACGACATTTTATTCTTAACGAAATATATATGATAAAATAGTTTCTAGAGATGGGACACTTCAAGCTTCACGTTCAATATGTAAAAATTGGATAATTAGAATTTTATCAAACTTTTTGGTTAATTACAATTTTCTTCTGATTATGTAGCACGAGCAGACTAACGGGAACTGGCAACACTGAAACCTGAGCGATGCGGTGCATGATAATTATTATATTGATACGAGTTATTGCCTGGTACCGTTAGCGATGACGTCCCTACGATGCCCTAGAATTTTTTAACTCCACCAGAACAAGTAATTTACACAAGATTGGTTTTACTGACGCGCTCGCACCTCGCATCTTACCCTACAAAACGCCCCTGCGGTGTCATGATATCAGTAGTATAGAGCCTTCGTTTATTACTTGCCATTTCGAACTTCTAGGCAAACCATAGAGAAGACTGGAAACATTAAGTGTGAAAATGGCTATGAATTAATTGCACGGACATGCTTGTGCGGCAAATACAGGTTTTATAATTCAGTACGGCCAGAGTACGACACTTTGGGCTGAAGGTGTACGATGGTTGACTTGTTGGTCATGGCGGCCTTGTGTGAATCAACTCGCAGCCGTAAAATAGCTCGCAGAAAGAGGTGTTCAACTTGCATACTTTTTCTATATTTCACTCACTGCTGTCGTTTACTTGTCCTTCTTGGGCTCCAACACACGGCACAAACACCAGAGCAACACTTTTAATCATGAGGAGGCTTTACAACAAACGAATAGGGCAGATTTTAGGGAGAATTACCCCACGTAGATGTTCACTCAGTTCCTGCTCGTTTGGTCAGGTGTGTCCTTTTCTTGAGGGCAATATCAACCACGAAGCAAGAATAAGAGGAGGAAATCAGGGAAATGCAAAAAATAATGGCAGTGGAAAATGTCAGATATGCTGGGAGGGGAGAGAATTCAAGAGGAGGGGATCGAGGGAAGGGTGATATTAAACCTATCCCAAAATCTCTATTCCTATGCCTGACTATTACTCCTATCACTCCATTAGAGGTGAATTATCATGTTATCCGGCTGTGTATCGCCCAGTGGACAAAAAAATGGACATGACAGCGACTTATTTCTGCGAGGAGTTATTTCTCGTAGCAGCGGCGCCAGCACGTTCAAACAGGGGATGGCCGCCGCGTCGTGTTAGGGGCTATTATTTTTTATAGTATTGCCTTCCCAGTGAGTCCCACGGCTATAGTCCGGCAAATCTTAAGTGGCGGCTCTGACGTAGACAGCCCGCTAGACCCTGTTGTCACGTCTCCAACTGACCTCGCACACCGTACCTCTCACACCCTTCTCTCTCTCTCTCTCTCTCTCTCTGTGTGTGTGTGTGTGTGTGTGTGCGAAAGAGAGAAAAGTGGGGGTGTACTCTCATTCGGGGAGTATGGTGCACGACAATGCATAATAATAATTGATTGATTGATAGTTTATTGTTGCAGGTAAACAACAAGGGAGAAGGGAGGAACATGCCATCCCAACCCCCAGGCAGGACAGAGTGTGATTATACAACTATTAATACATGTGTAGGTAGCAAGACTCTGCCCCTTGGGTGGTGTGGAAATAAGGTCAAAGTGTAGTATTTTGGTGTTCTCAGCGAGCACTCGATCCTTCCCCACTGCCTGGCCATCCCCAGCGGCACCTCACCATTCACCTGCATGACTCACACAGACTTTGCTTGACGGTCCTGGCATTCCATATACAGGTACAGTCTCCATATTTTATCATAATTATTCCATATGGCTGACATTGACGGCAGATGGCAGACACACACCCAAAAATGGCAGGAATGCGATAATTAAAGCAGGCAGGGCAACTGGCAACTGCGGTGTGTTGGGTTGAGAAGAGCGTGACAACGCCGCGGCGGCAACGCTGCCAAGTGTTGTACAAATTTCTTTGTATTCACTCACAGATAGAGAATCAATCCTAAAAAACATATTTGTTTTAATACTAGAGTGAGAGAGAGAGAGAGAGAGAGAGAGAGAGAGAGAGAGAGAGAGAGAGAGAGAAGGGTGTGAGAGGCACGGTACGCGAGGTCAGGTGGAGACCTAGCACCAGTGTCTAGCGGCTGTCTACGTCAGAGCCGCCACTTAAGATTTGCCGGACTTATAGTACTCCTGCATACTGACCCAGCACACGGCGGGCACGGCAGCGGGGCACGTGTGGGCAAGTGACAGCCTCCGGGGACACTTCCTGGACAGTACTTCTATTTTTGTGGTAATTTCGGTGTTTGAAATAATGTGTTTCTGGCGCATAACATTCTGGCGCTACTCCATTTATTATATTTTATTCCCCCGAGGGAGAGAGAGAGAGAGAGGGAGAGAGAGCACCCCAGAGAGAGAGAGAGAGAACACCCCAGAGAGAGAGAGAGAGAGAACACCCCAGAGAGAGAGAGAGAGAGAACACCCCAGAGAGAGAGAGAGAGAAGTTGGTTGGCGAGGGTGGAGTGTTTCATTTTAGACTCGCTGGCCCGCACCGCAATTTGAAAGAAACTAACCTAAGTAACCTAACCTAGCGTAACCTTCCCTAACGGCTCGCCCCCTGCTCTCACATCTCATCTCTGCATGCTGAATAAATATAAACTAACCTAACTTAAGGGAACCGTCGGTAGATTTCTATTTTCAAAACTATTGATCAAAAAAATTTACTCACATGTCTTTTAGACCTGAATGATGTGAGGATATTACAGAAGTTTCAAAGGATTTTGATGAATAGAAAAAAAAAAATATATGAAAAAAATGTTTTTACAATTTTGAAAATTTTCAATTCCATTCAGTTACTCACATACTTAGGATAAATTTTCTACATAGATATAAAACTTGCAAGTGTTGAAACAAAAATAAAGAGCCAGATTTTTCAGTTTCTTTTATTTTTTTACGTTTTTTTTTTTTCACTCATGTTTAATCCGGTACCAGCGACGGGCCAAATTTGTGACTTTACCGTGTAGCAACGACGGGCCAAATTTGTGACTTTACCGTATAGCAGCGACGGGCCAAATTTGTGACTTTACCGTGTAGCAACGACGGGCCAAATTTGTGACTTTACCGTGTAGCAGCGACGGGCCAAATTTGTGACTTTACCGTGTAGCAACGACGGGCCAAATTTGTGACTTTACCGTATAGCAGCGACGGGCCAAATTTGTGACTTTACCGTGTAGCAACGACGGGCCAAATTTGTGACTTTACCGTGTAGCAACGACGGGCCAAATTTGTGACTTTACCGTGTAGCAACGACGGGCCAAATTTGTGGCTTTACTGTGTAGCAGCGACGGGCCAAATTTGTGGCTTTACCGTGTACCAGCAACAGGCCAAATTTGTGGCTTTACTGTGTACCAGCGACGGGCCAAATTTGTGGCTTTACTATGTAGCACTGACGGGCCAGATTTGTGGCTTTACCGTGTACCAGCAACGGGCCAAATTTGTGGCTTTACTGTGTACCAGCGACGGGCCAAATTTGTGGCTTTACCGTGTACCACTGACGGGCCAGATTTGTGGCTTTACCGTGCACCACTGACGGGCCAAATTTGTGGCATTACCGTGTAGCAGCGACGGGCCAAATTTGTGGCTTTACCGTGTAGCAGTGACGGGCCAAATTTGTGGCTTCACCATGTACCAGTGACGGGCCAAATTTGTGACTTTACCATGTAGCAGTGACGGGCCAAATTTGTGACTTTACCGTGTAGCAGTGACGGGCCAAATTTGTGGCTTTACTGTGTAGCAGCGACGGGCCAAATTTGTGACTTTACCGTGTAGCAGTGACGGGCCAAATTTGTGGCTTTACTGTGTAGCAGCGACGGGCCAAATTTGTGGCTTTACTGTGTAGCAGTGACGGGCCAAATTTGTGGCTTTACTGTGTAGCAGTGACGGGCCAAATTTGTGGCTTTACTGTGTACCAGCGACGGGCCAAATTTGTGGCTTTACTGTGTAGCAGTGACGGGCCAAATTTGTGGCTTTACTGTGTAGCAGCGATGGGCCAAATTTGTGTCTTTACTGTGTACCAGCGACGGGCCAAATTTGTGGCTTTACTGTGTACCAGCAATGGGCCAAATTTGTGGCTTTACTGTGTACCAGCGACGGGCCAAATTTGTGGCTTTACCGTGTAGCACTGACGGGCCAGATTTGTGGCTTTACCGTGTACCAGCAACGGGCCAAATTTGTGGCTCTACTGTGTACCAGCGACGGGCCAAATTTGTGGCTTTACCATGTACCACTGACGGGCCAAATTTGTGGCTTTACCGTGTACCACTGACGGGCCAAATTTGTGGCTTTACCATGTACCACTGACGGGCCAAATTTGTGGCTTTACCGTGTACCACTGACAGGCCAAATTTGTGGCTTTACCGTGTACCACTGACGGGCCAGATTTGTGGCTTTACCGTGTACCACTGACGGGCCAAATTTGTGGCTTTACCGTGTACCACTGACGGGCCAAATTTGTGGCTTTACCGTGTACCACTGACGGGCCAAATTTGTGGCTTTACTGTGTACCACTGACGGGCCAAATTTGTGGCTTTACCGTGTACCACTGACGGGCCAAATTTGTGGCTTTACCGTGTACCACTGACGGGCCAAATTTGTGGCTTTACCGTGTACCACTGACGGGCCAAATTTGTGGCTTTACCGTGCACCACTGACGGGCCAAATTTGTGGCATTACCGTGTAGCAGCAACGGGCCAAATTTGTGGCTTTACCGTGTAGCAGTGACGGGCCAAATTTGTGGCTTTACCATGTACCAGTGACGGGCCAAATTTGTGGCTTTACCGTGTAGCAGTGACGGGCCAAATTTGTGGCTTTACCATGTACCAGTGACGGGCCAAATTTGTGGCTTTACCGTGTAGGAATGACGGGCCAAATTTGTGGCTTTACCGTGTACACGCGACGGGCCAAGTTTTTGCCATGTTATAACCCCCCCAAAATAGATGATACATAAACTGTCCACAAATGCGTTGATAAATATTATGAAATGGTTAGCATGAGTGATGATTTTTTCTCATTTCTCTTGCTTAGAGGTGCAGCTACCGGGTTAAATGGTTCACTTTTTCGTGAAAAAAAAAAAAAAAAGTCTATTGTCACTGTGCATTTAGTCCTCTTTAAAATGGTACCTAAAACATCAAAATTGGTTAATTTGTTACAGAGAAATAGGGAAAAATGTGAGGAAAACGGTTTTGAGAAAACAGCCTTTAAAATTTTTTTTTTCCTCCTTTATTTCTAGCTCTCAGATTATTTTTTGTCACTATCGCCAAAATTACATATTCTAAGTTTGCAAACATGTTTCTAAGTATATTCCTGATGCATGCTAGCTCTTAATATTGCACCTGGTCCCCCTTACAATGTAAGTAAAAAATAATGTTCGTGTTCGGGATTTCGGATATAACGGACAAGGTCATTGGTCAGAAATCCACGGGACCGACCGAGAACAGTTTTTGAACCACTCGCTCCCGGTAACTATGATAGCGTCTGCTGGCCACCTCGCCCTCCTCCCTTTATCTGTTGTCCCATCCTTCGGTTTCTGTAGTCTTTTTTTTTGCTCACCTGATGAAATATTTTCCTCCGTGGTTCCCATTCAAATGAAGAACGTATTTATACCACAAGAAACTTTTATGCATTAATCCAGGACGTAAATGTAATGGAAAATGACCAAGTGTTTGTGAGTGTCGGTACTGATACAGCTTTTGGGGGTCGAGTGGGCTAAGCCCCCCCAGTTAGGTAGGTTAGGTTAAATTATATTTGTTTTGTTTAAATTTATTTGGCACTCGGTATGGGGCGCGGAAATACGCAGTGCGGGGCGGGTGCATTGCGGCGGCGTGCGTGGTCCTATTTGCCGGCCGGTGTTTGTGTGTTATGCACCTGAATGCAGAGGCGGATCCAGAAAATCAATTTGGGGGCCTGATGGTAAAATTTCATAAGTTAGCGACAGCTTCAAAACACTGAAGACCAATAGATAGTGATGGCGGTTCTTTGCTTAAAATTCGCAGCTCCCGAGCAATCAACGTATATGTGACAAATGAATTTTTCTTATATATATATATATATATATATATATATATATATATATATATATATATATATATATATATATATATATATATATATATATATATATATATATATATATATATATATATATATATATATATATATATATATATATATATATATATATATATATATATATATATATATATATATATATATATATATATATATATATATATATATATATATATATATATATATATATATATATATATATATATATATATATATATATATATATATATATATATATTAAGTGCAATCAATATTTAAGCAATAACAAGAAACAATTTAAATTGTACATCCGACCAGTAAGAAGGCAGATCTGAACAGGTAGAAATCATCACCATACGAGCATTCGAAGAAAACTAAACGTTTATTTTGATATGTAAGCAGCAGGGGTGATCATAATACAGGTCATATATAAATTACAAACCTAACCTTTACAAAAAAGAGTTATTATGTAAACACAGCTGAAGATAAGAAGGAATTCTTATAGGGCTTCTTTTATATGGGATTGAGGTAACACCTTTGCAAAGATTGGCTGATCTAAAGAAATATATTTACAAATTCCCAAGTATTCAACAAGTGCCTCACTTAGCAAAGAGTAGTCGGCATTTTTTTTCGCCAAATTTGCTCATCACTCTCTCGACTGAAATGGGGATATCATAGTGGACACAGAGGAGGGAAGTCCGTTCAGGCGCTCTTGGCCGACGGTACGCCTCAAATAGGTTTTCAACCTTTTCAATGCTGAGAAAAAACCCTCGGCTTTCACGTTGGAGACTGGAAGCGTCAACAGAGTTTTCAAGAGAATGGCAAGATTGGGGAACATGCTGGTGCTGGCGTGTGCCTGGGCTTCTTTGATAGTTTGGAAGACTGGAACAGATAATGCCCAGCGCTCCGCTTCCGCCTTCACGAGTGTCAGGGATTCGATGTCGAGCTCGCAGAGCTTCGCCGCTTGAAGCACAGCTGCAACATCCATTTCAGGGCCTTTGAGGAGTTGCTTGAGCTGAAGTGCGACAGGCACTGTGTCGTCGCCGAACCGACTCTTCAACTCAGCCAAGACGTGGTCCACGAACGGAATGTACACCGCCCGGCGGTAGTACTTCTCAGCATTCTCACACGGAACATTTGATCGCTGGGTCTGTCGTCCCCAGAGTCGTGGCACAGGGATGGTGTCATGCGATGACCCCACCTCGACCAACAGCTCTTCCGCTTTCATGAACACGTCGTGGAAATGATTCTCTGCATCTGCTCTGAACTTGGCAAAAATGGTCTCGGTGCCACGAATCGTGGCATAGGCTGACATCAGGTCGCCATCTTATCTCTGAAGAGTTCAGCTTGGCTGGAGAGTATGCGCCAATATACACTCCACTACAACCAGTACAACGAGAAAGCGGGGAACACGTGTGGCGATGAGAAGGAGCCCAGTGGTGGCGTCAAGTTCTACCTCGAGAAAAAAAGCGATGACAGGCAGAAATTCAACGAAAACCAGCACTGCGTCATGCCTCTCAATCCACCTGGTGGGGCACAGGGGAACAAGCTTTTCGTGCTTGGCTGAGGTAAGCTTGACAACCTCTGTGAGGTGGAGAGAGTGTATATTTGAAGAATGAACGAAGTTGTACACCTCGGTCAGTGTTTGAAGAGCGATCTTCGCTTCCTTGACGTCACACGCCTTCGTCAGAACTAGATTCTGCCGGTGGTTAAAGCAGTGGATTGGCTTGGCCAGGGTGTACTTCTTCATGAGTGCTGCGGCACACCCTTTGAATTTTCCCATCATGGCACTTGCTCCATCGAAACCAAGTCCCCTGCACTTGGTCATGTCCAATCCGAGGTCTTCAACGGTGCGTAAAAGGAGCCAGGCTAACCCTTTACCGGTGAGGTAATGGGCGTCCACACAGGCAAGGAAGTCTTCCCTTATTTCCTCTACAAAGTGCCGAATGATGATAGTGGCCTTCACTAAAATTCACTTTCTGCTCGCATGTGTGGAATGAGGTCACATATTTTTTCCTAGGCCTTTAAATCTTGCTCTATAATATTCAATATACGATTCCGTAACTTAGATACTGAAAATAAATAAATAAAATCCTGAGTTCTCCAGAAATGCAACAGAAAGGTACCAATTTTTGTTTTGACTCTCAGAAAGTGGACATTTTAAGATGGGGCGGGGGAGGGGTGGTCTGACACCCCCAGCCCCTCCACCCCCCTGGGTACGGCGTACTACGGCCCTGTACGAGTATATAGATTCTTAGATGAGTGCGGGGTAGGGATGGGCAAGTACCGTTAATTTGAGTACCGGTAGTACCGGTACCGAAAACTCAAGTACCGTTAGTACCGGTAACCGGTACCGGTACCCAAAGGAGTTTTTTTTCTTAATGAATTCTGATGAAATTCCCAAACAAATTTCCTGTAAAGAATACTCTCTCTCTTCCTTCAACTTAATATCAACTAGAGTAGAAATGCAACGTTTAGGAGCCTTCTGATTAATGTAAAATCACTTAGGTTTAAGGACAGACCACCTAGTCTGTACCATGGGGTCTGTGTGGTCTAATTTTCAATGTAAATCTATGTAAATCTCTCTCTCTCTCTCTCTCTCTCTCTCTCTCTCTCTCTCTCTCTCTCTCTCTCTCTCTCTCTCTCTCTCTCTCTCTCTCTCTCTCTCTCTCTCTCTCTCTCTCTCTCTGAATGAAGTGAATATTTATTTTTTCGAAAAAAATAGCATGTATAGTTATTATGGATGTACTCGATCATAGTCTAATAACAATAAAAATATTTATTAGCAACCTAAAAAAGAAAAAGAATCGGACATGAAGAATTATCCAGTAACTCCAATAAATAAATCAAATAATAAAATAATGGAAACGGGATCTGTGATGGAAACGGAAAGCAGGACAAAATGGTGGGAACTTGGGGAGACGGTCAGCGGGGCAGTGACTCAGCGTCTACACACAGGGCCCATACCGCGTGATACGACATGGAGGCGGGCGGGCGAGCGCCGAGCGTCACTAAGATCCTAACGGTACCGGAACTAGCGGCAATGCGCAGTGCCGAGTGATCATTAAGCTTCCTGGAACCCAAGTTATCATGATGCTTCGCGGTACCAGTACCGATACCAGTTATCGATACCAGGTACCGGCGAGTGATCATTAAGCTTCCCGGAACCCAAGTGATCATGATGCTTCGCGGTACCAGTACCGATACCAGTTATCGATACCAGGTACCGGTACCACTTGGGTTCCGGGAAGCTTAATGATCACTTGGCACTGCGCATTGCCGCTAGTACCGGTACCGTTAGGATCTTAGTGACGCTCGGCGCTCGCCCGCCTTCATGTGGTATGGGCCCTGTGTGTAGACGCTGAGTCACTGCCCCGCTGACCGTCTCCCCAAGTTCCCACCATTTTGTCCTGCTTTCCGTTTCCATCACAGCTCCCGTTTCCATTATTTTATTTATTTTTTGGAGTTACTGGATAATTCTTCATGTCCGATTCTTTTTTTTAGGTTGCTAATAAATATTGTTATTGTTATTAGACTATGATCGAGTACCCACTACCCATATCACCGAGATATCCACTCACTAAGTGGTGATCTCTCTCTCTCTCTCTCTCTCTCTCTCTCTCTCTCTCTCTCTCTCTCTCTCTCTCTCTCTCTCTCTCTCTCTCTCTCTCTGAATGAAGTGAATATTTATTTTTTCGAAAAAAAAATAGCATGTATAGTTATTATGGATGCACTCGATCATAGTCTAATAACAATAACAACATTTATTAGCAACCTAAAAAAAAAATCGGACATGAAGAATTATCAATAAATCCAATAAATAAATCCGAGCAACTGGTACCGGTACCGAGCAATCTGGTACCGGTACCGTACCGTTTAGCTGGTACCGTTAGTACCGGTACTGGTACCGGTACCTGCCCACCCCTAGTGCGGGGCCCATATGAGCGCGGGGCCCTGGGCATGTGTCCGTTGTGCAATGGGCCAATGGCACTGCAGGAGAGTGAAAAATTACATCAGACACCGAAAAAATTTAAATCTTGCCTGAGCATCCCGTCCACCTCCGCATAGTAAAGCCCAAGGAACCTAGAGAGGAGGAATTTTTTAAAGTTTGGAGGACAGCATCCAGAGCTATCTAGCGGCGGCCGGCTTCCCTCCCCAGCTCTCTAGCTTTTTAGGGGTATCTTAAGTATATTTTATGTTTTCTCAATTCATGGGTATTTCAAATATTTTAGTTATCCTAATATTTTTTCGGGGGGGCCCGGGCCATCTAGCTCCCCAACCCCGTATCTGCGCCTGCACATGCCTGCAGCCGACAACACCTTCCGTATTATAGTTGCAGCACATTATAAGCGAGTCAGTTATGTACCCACTGTCCACAAACACTCAAGATTTTCTGGGGGGGGGTGAAGATTTTGGGGGGGGCCTGGGCCCCCTGGGCCCCCCCCCTTGTATCTGCCCCTGCCTGACTGGGTGCCCTGCGCATTATAAATCAAGATCAAGAAGACTAGAATTACCTCCTCGCAGAAATAAGTTGTTCTGCCGTCCACCTGGAATGTCACTCGGGGGATACACGGCAGGAAAACATTGATTTGCCTGGTTTTGTTCTACTTTGTCCACTTGTCATCTTTGTGAGCGGCGAGTGAAATATAGAAACAGTAAACAAGTTGAACATCTCTCCCTGAGAGTTATTTTGCGACGCAGCTGCAGGCCGCGGCGGGTGTACAACAGGCACTGAAAAGTCAATCATTTAATGATTTGTGACAAACAGTTATCAGATTATTTCATAACACAACGAGAACTACCAAGAAAACGTTTCGTCTACCAGTGCGAGATTGGCGCAATTTTACTTATGCCCGTAACAATACGGCCCCCTGCATGCCCCACTGCCTACCTCAGTGCCCCGCAATCCATCGCCAAGTGCGGCTATATAGACAACGCGCAGACAACATACACAAAAAAAACATATACCAATGTTTATTATTAAGTTATTATTACTTTTTTTTTTTCACTGCTCATAATGGACTTTCGGCATTAACGGACTAAGCTCCCCCCCAAATTAGTCCATTATATCAAGGGTTTACTGTACTGTATATATATATATATATATATATATATATATATATATATATATATATATATATATATATATATATATATATATATATATATATATATATGTATATAGGAGAAGAGGGCGAGAGGAGTTAGTCCCAGTCATAGTAAGCTAGTGGTCAGTGAAGAGTCAGAGTGAAGTGTTCTACTAAGTAATAATATTAAACTACAGAATCTGTGCAAAGTGTTTACTTATCTCCCACCCACCGAGTCTCATGACGGCGACACTGAACCCAATTAACACTTCCGGCATAAAAATATATATATATATATATATATAAATATATATATATATATATATATATATATATATATATATATATATATATATATATATATATACATATATATATATATATATATATATATATATATATATATATATATATATATATGTATATAAGAGCGAAGTAGAAGTGAGGTTGTAGATTTTGTATGCCCATATAGAGCAGGGAATTGAATGTGAAAAGAATGCAAAATAATTTTGAATGGTGAAGAAATGGAGGAGGTCAATGAGTTTAAGTACCTTGGATCAGTTCTGTGCAAGCATGGTGGTATGGAGGGAGAGATAAGAGAAAGGGCATTGCAAGGAAGAAGGGTGGCAGGGTCTTTGGGACGAATCATGAATGGCAGAAGTGTGAGCATGGAGGTAAAGAGGGATTTGAGAAATACAATAATAGTACCAACCCTCACATATGCAAGTGAAACGTGGGCCTGGAATGAAAGTCAGAGGTCTAGAGTGCAGGCAGTGGAAATGAGTTATTTGAGGAGTGCTTCTGGTGTGAGTAGAATGGATGGAATGAGTAATGAAAGTGTGTACGAGCGTTTTGGAATGTGTCACGGGGGTGAAGGGAAGAAGTGTGGAGTGGTGGAAGAAGTGAAGCGACAGACTTTAAAGTGGTTTGGCCACATGGAGCGAATGGAGGAGAGTAAGATGACCAAAAGGTGTATGTGAGTGAGATAGAGGGAGGGAATGCTAGAGGACGACCTCCAGTGAAATGGAGATAGGGTGCAAGAGTACGTTAGGGAGAGGGGGGAAAGATCTTTGAGGGACTTTGAGCAGGCAAGGAGGGAGTGTCTGGATAGAGAAAGTTGGAAGCTCTTCTGGTGTGGCCATCCCCTGGTGGGAGCTCCTAGGAGCAGGCGTCGATGAAATGATGATGATCTGTGTCTGCAGTCACACACGTTTACGGTAGACGAGATACAAGTTTTTGTAGGAATGGAATCCACGATGGGTTGATGGAAACCCAACCCCTTCATAGGCAAGCTTTCACATGAAGTATTGCCTTTTTCTGTCCATTCATTACTTCCCTTTGTGTGTGTTCTGTTCTCCACACTGTTAACTGACTGGCCTTCCCCTTGCCAGGTGGGTGCCCTCGCTGAGCAGCGGGACAAGATGAGGGCCAAGCTACACAAGATGAAGCAGCAGATCCATGAGAGGAGGATGGAGAACGAAAGAATCAGCTGGCGAAGGAAGAGGTAGGACTGAGTCAAAGCCTTTCCCACATGTACTTCTAGCATATTGCACGCTGCCGCCCTCACTGAACACACCCACCGGCCACTAGAGGGCAGGTGTGTGCGTAGTTACGTAGTTGTATTTACACAGTTGTACACGAGGCTACACAAGGATACGAGGAAACTACAAGGAGCCAGCTGGTCTACACTTGGCAGCCCCTGAGGATGGGTTATTCTCCAAAGCCCTTCCCATCCATAGCTACATTTGATCTTCATTTAACCCTTTCAGCGCTATGTTGTCGCAGCGATGCTGAGCGGTCCGTGTTGGTGGAGCTAAATCACCGCCCGAGAATTGATCTGTGTTGAATCTCCGCTCACAATATACGTCCCAACACTATTCCACACTCCACTGTAACTTTAGTCTGAATGGTTCATGTCTTATAGTGGGTCGTCCTTGCCGCACCACCACCTACACAACCACACCCTCACACAACAAACAGCTGCATGCCGCGTGTCACCAGAACAGGGTGCATTGCGTCTTGCCTAGTTGGCTGTCACAACCTCCAAGTGACAGGGAGAATAACATACTAAACTATACATAATATTATAGGGACAGTGGTATTGGTATGCTGGATTTCCCCTCCCAAGGTGCATGACTTTACATTTTTCTTTTTTGAATTGTAGCAGCCACTTGTTGCTCCACTCCTGTAGCTTGGTGATGTCTTCTGGTAGGAAATACGCATCCAGGGGCTGAAACTTAAGAAATAAATCCCAGACTTTTCACGGTTTCTCTTGGTAATGCAGTGATTTCAGGGTCGATGGTCAGAGCTCACCCACACCCAGCTCCCTTTCACAGTTAGAGCGGTCGAGAACTGTTATTTAACGTGTAACTGCTTAGAGGGTTATTTATACCACACTTAGAGGTTGGATTTGTTTGTGTTGAGCTGCACCATCCTTTTGTTGGTCCACTTGACAAGCCATTTCGTTGATGTACAAGATAGTTAGTAGATGACTCAGGACTAACCTCTGTGGGATGCCACTAGTAATGCAAGTCCAGTATAGTTTATCCCCATCTAGTCACTAAGTCTAATCTAGTCACCTTGATCCTTATCCTGTATCCCAAGGCCTTCTAGGTTCCTTAAGTCTTTGGTGAGTCACTTTGTCAAATGCTTTACTAATATCAAGGTATGATATCATAATTTTGTTTTGTTTTAGTGTTGTTAAGGAAGCCAAGTTTCTTGACATATTTTACACATCTAAACTTTGTCAATTTGTATTTGTCTGTGTGTGTGTGTGTGTGTGTGTGTGTGTGTGTGTGTGTGTGTGTGTGTGTGTGTGTACCTAGTTCTGAAATACAGGAAAAGAGCCGCACTAGGCTCGTGCTGTCCCGTCTCCATAACACTTATTATCCAGTTTGGCTTTAAATTCATGAATTGTTTTTGCACACACAGTCTCCTTGTCAAGTCCGTTCCATGTTGTTGTGCTTCTGTATGGAAAACTGTATTTCTTGATGTCTCTCCTACAGTCGCTCTTCTTCAATTTCTTACCATTGCCTCTTGTCACACTTCTGTCACGTACCACTAGGTCTTCCCTGTCCAATTTCTTCAGTCCCTCTTGTATCCTGTACAATGCTATTAGGTCCCCTCTCTCTCTTCTGCTCTCCAGTGTTGTTGGTCCCAATTTCTCGAGTCTTTCTTCATAAGTATGTTCTCTCAGAGTTTCCGGTAATTTAGTCGCTGCTCTTTGTATTCTTTCCAACTTTCTAATTTCTTTCTTCAATCTGGGTGACCACACTAATGCTGCATATTCCAGTCGTGGACGTATCATCGATGTCATTAGTTTCTTCACCATTTCTTCATCTAAATATGTAAATGCTGCTTTTATGTTTCTAAGAAGATTGTATGCTTCCCCAGTTATCCGGTCTATATGTTTTCCAAAGGATAACTTGTCTGTTATGATCACTCCCAGATCTTTTTCTTCAGTTTTTCTCATGATTCTTTCATTACTCAGAGAGTAGTTCCCCGATATTTGTCTACTGCTCTTACCAAACTCCATCACGCTACACTTCTCTGTGTTGAATGTCATTTCCCATTTGCGTGACCATTCGCTTATATATCAAGATCTTGGCCCAGGGCTACACAGTCTTCTTCATGAGCCACCCTCCTCATTATTTTAGCATCATCAGCAAACATATTCATATAGCTTGTCACCCCTTCTGTCATGCCATTAATATAAATTACAAACATAATCGGAGCCAGCACTGATCCTTGGGGGACTCCACTGGTCACTTCCATCCAGCTTGATTTATTATTCCTGATTACTGTTCTCATTTCTCTCCTCGTCAAAAAGTCCACAATCCAATCCAATATTGAACCACCCAGACCTCCAACATGATTAAGTTATATTAATCGCTTGTGGTACTTTATCAAACGCCTTCTTTAAGTCCAGATACACACAATCTGCCCAACCGTCCCTTTCCTGTATTATATCAATTACTCTTGAATAGAAGCTGATCAGATTAGTTACACAAGACCGTCCTCCTCTGAATCCGAATTGGCTATTTGTTAATATACTGTTTTCTTATAAATACTCCACCCATCTGTTTTGTGTGTCTGCATCAGAGTGTGTGTGTGTGTGTGTGTGTGTGTGTGTGTGTGCATCAGTGTGTGTGTGTGTGTGTGTGTGTGTGTGTGTGCATCAGTGTGTGTGTGTGTGTGTGTGTGTGTGTGTGTGTGTGTGTGCATCAGTGTGTGTGTGTGTGTGTGTGTGTGTGTGTGTGTGTGTGTGCATCAGTGTGTGTGTGTGTGTGCATCAGTGTGTGTGTGTGTGTGTGTGTGTGTGTGTGTGTGTGTGTGTGTGTGTGTGTGTGTGTGTGTGTGTGTGTGTGTGTGTGTGTGTGTGTGTGTGTGTGTGTGTGTGTGTGTGTGTGTGTGTGTGTGTGTGCATCAGTGTGTGTGTGTGTGTGTGTGTGTGTGTGTGTGTGCATCAGTGTGTGTGTGTGTGTGTGTGTGTGTGTGTGTGTGTGTGTGTGTGTGTGCATGTGTGTGTGTGTGTGTGTGAATCAGTGTGTGTGTGTGTGTGTGTGTGTGTGTGTGTGTGTGTGTGTGTGCATCAGTGTGTGTGTGTGTGTGTGCGTGTGATTGTGTGTGTGTGTGTGTCAGTGTGTGTGTGTCTGTGTGTGTGTGTGTGTGTGTGTGTGTGTGTGCATCAGTGTGTGTGTGCATCAGTGTGTGTGTGTGTGTGTGCATCAGTGTGTGTGTGTGTGTGCATCAGTGTGTGTGTGTGTGTGTGTGTGTGTGTGTGTGTGTGTGTGTGTGTGTGTGTGTGTGTCTTCTTCACCCAACCAGTATCATAACAAACTACATTTCCGGTCCAGCAGTACCGCCTTTCATTACCCATTGGCCTCCTGCTCCTCTGATGCCTGAGTACTACAACCTGACCCTTTCCTGCAGGACATGAGGAGAGTTGAAGCCAAGACGGAGGAGCTGCAGAGGTGCCAGGAGGAGAAGCTAGCTCTGAAGGCCCAGCTTGATGCACTGGGACTCTATGGCCAAGCTGGACATAGCCATAAAGGACACTGAGCTCAGGACCATGGAGGTTTGTCTGAGGGAATCTTGTCTTGTCACCGAGCGAGGATATCAGAACCACGAGCGAGTCTTCTGTAATCACATATGAGTCTTATAATCACATTCTTCTAGAGTCACAAGTGAGTTCTGTAATAACTAATGAGTTTTATAATTGGGAATGACTTCTATAGTGCCCTTGAGCTGCCTCCTGTGCTGTAAGAAAACAATGGATTGACACACTTACCGATGTCGTAGACCCACACTTATTTTGGGCTGGCGGAGTTTAGAGTAACTTGCATGTGTGTTTTTAAGGTTGTATCAGTGACATCTCAAGCAATGGACGTCTTTCTTTTGATTTTATGCGCCCTTGTCCTGTCGCGAATTTTGATAAATCACCCGCTTTGGTGCGAATCTCCTAACTCCCTTATTTCTGGGGCTTCAGAAAAGTTATTGGTATCACTTGACGGCAAAATGCAAGGGCTATATTTTATAATTAGCAACTGGGCTAAAAAATTGACTCAAAGGTTGAAAATCGAATA
The DNA here is from genome assembly GCF_024679095.1 of Eriocheir sinensis. Classification (NCBI taxonomy): domain Eukaryota; kingdom Metazoa; phylum Arthropoda; class Malacostraca; order Decapoda; family Varunidae; genus Eriocheir; species Eriocheir sinensis. Next base: position 8,681,170 of record NC_066572.1, read on the forward strand.
AATTTGCAAAAAACAACAACAAAAAGTATTTTGAGTTCCCAACCTTGAAACCCACTCATTTTTGAGAATTTCAAAAAAGTTATTTAACAAATGATTTAGCCCTGCCAATGTGCTTTCCAAAATGGTGAACGTTTCCCTGCTCCCAGTAGTTTGGTCGCCAGAGCTCCAAACGTAAACCTTGATCCACACCCACCATCACCACCCTGTTGATGCGTCACTGGTCGCCACCGCCGGCTTGATCCTCGTTATACCGGCGGTACTAGGCACGCATCCAGCACCCCGGCACCTTACTGCACCCACACCTCACTGCCACCTGTCGTCCTCGTCCATGTAGCTATCCAGTCTACTCTTAAAACAAACTATCGTCCCTGCACTAACTATGTGATTGCTGAGTCTGTTCCATTCCCCCACCACCCTATTACTAAACCAATGCTTGCCTATATCTCTCCTAAATCTATACTTTTCTAATTTAAATCCATTACTGCGAGCTCTATCCTGCTGGCTAATTCTCAGTACTTTACTTATATCGCCTTTGTTGTAACCCTTGACCCATTTGAATAGTTCTATCAGATCTCCCCGCACTCTTCGTCTCTCTAGTGAATGTAAGTTTAGATGTTTCAGCCTATTTTGATATGGGAGGTTCCTCAGCCCCTGAATCATCTTGGTCATCCTCCTCTGAACTGATTCTAGCAAATTGATGTCCATTCTGTAGAGGCAGCTCCTTTGACCCTAAGCTCCCGTGTATCTAACCCCACCTAATATCACTGTCCATGAATTTATCTAGTCTATTTTTGAATGTGACAATTGTATTGGCACTCACCACGTGACTGCTAAGCCTATTCCACTCATCCACCACCCTGTTTGTAAACCAATTTTTGCCTGTGTCCCTGTTGAATCTGAATTTATCCAGTTTAAATCCGTTACTTCGTGTCCTACCCGGTTCTCTTACCAACAAAACCTTATGAATGTCTCCCTTATTAAAGCCCTTCATCCATTTATAAACCTCGATCATGTCTCCACGCACCCTTCGCCTTTCTAGAGAATGCAAGTTTAACTGTTTGAGTCTTTCCTCGTATGGCAAGTTTCTCAACCCCTGAATCATCTTAGTCATCCTCCTCTGCACCGATTCTAACATTTTGATATCCATTCTATAGTAAGGTGACCAGAACTGAACTGCATAGTCAAGATGAGGTCTAACTAATGCTAAATATAGTTTGAGGAAGACTTCGGGGCTTCTGCTGCTTACGCTCCTTGAAATAAATCCCAGTACCCTATTTGCTCGATTTCTCGCACCCAGACCTGCTTATGAGAGTGTCATTTAAGCAATAGTTATGTGAAGGGTTGTTCCTACCTACACTCAGAATACTGCACTTCCCTACATTGAACTCCATCTGCCATTTATCCGCCCAGTCATACAATCTGTTGCGTTCACCCTGGAGAATACTAGCGTCCTGATCTGACTCAATTACTCTACCGATCTTGGTATCATCTGCAAATTTACTAACATCACTACTAAATCCTGTATCTAAGTCATTGATATAAATAATAAACAAAAGTGGACCTAGTACCGAACCTTGTGGGACCCCACTCGTAACACATCCCCAGTCAGATCTTTTACCATTGATTTGCACTCTTTGCTTCCTCTTGCTAAGCCACGCCTTGACCCAGTTCAAAACTTTACCCTCTACTCCGTGATGGCAAATGAAAGCTCTTTTAATACAGATTAATAATCAGAAAAGAAAAATTGGGAAACATTAAATAAATAAAAAAGTTATAAGCAAAAAAACTAAGGTGTGTCCATTATTGGTTCATCTAGAACACCATGTATATCAGTGGAGGTGTCAAGACTACGCTCAGCATGCACACAACGAACAGAAACTGAAGGAAGACCATCAAAATAGATCATCTGAGTTGCTCTGCAGACGCCATGATGCGTAGACAGGAACTGTAGGCTATTTTTAGCACAGAGTCGTGGTATTACCAGGGTAAGGGACAAAATAGGTGCCAGTTAGTCAGTTAGCATCAACAGACATAGTTACGCGAGCCCTTTAGATTCCAGATAGCTTCTTGCTCTCCGGCACTGCATGGTGTCATGCTCGTTGCCCGCGTCTGAAAGAACTATATGACGCCAGCGGCATCATCGTTATTAAGGGCTTAAACTTAAGATTTAACTGGAAACTTCATATCTCCTCTAGCTAAATCAACTTCCTCGAGGTTGGGCGTTCTGTATCGTCTCCACCAATATTTTCATTCTGACTGCTAACTGCATGCCCCCCCCCCTCCCTCCCTCCCTCCCTCCCATGGCCCAGCTACACTTATCCCTATTTCATCCAAATTCCTCATGCAAGAGTTAATGAGCATCTTCATTCTTTCATTTGCTGATAAACTGGAACAGCCTTCCATTGTCTGTGTTTCATCCTGTCTGTGACTTGTACTCTTTCAAGAGGAGAGTATCAAGACACCACCCATACTTGACATTTTCTGGCCCCTCATTCTTTTCCTTTTACTGGAGCAGTGCCCAGCAGGCTTTTGTTGTTGTTCTTTGCCCTTGAGCAGCCTCCCATGCTGTACACAAGAAAATGGATTTCTCTTTTTAACCCGGTAGCAGCGGGGATCATGTTTCTTAATGGTCCCTCTAAGCGAGAAAATGAGAAAATCACCCTCACACAAACCATTTCATAATATATATCAAAGCCTTTGTGATCAGATTATGTATCATTATTTTTGGGGTTTATATCATGGCACAAATTTGTCCCGTCGCTGCTACCGGGTTAATTGCACCTTGTTGGTTGTGGTTCTGAAGGTTCCAGTGAGTTGTGGCACTGTTCTGTGTTTGTGTCATGCATGTGCCTCCTGTATTATCCACAGTATTAGACTATTAACGAGAATACTGCAGACTGTACCACCAGTGATCTTACTTCACTATGAGACAGACACACCTCCCACCTTCCTGTCCCACCATCTCTTTGTCATGTGAACCACTCACTTCTTGCTACCACTTTCCTTTTTTCCGGTGATCTGTGTGTCTGTCTGCCTTGTGGGAACTTCCTCCAAGGGTTGGCCACAGAGAAAATGTCTCCAGCTCTGTCAACTCTCTCCCTCCATTACTTGTCCATTGATCCATTGCACCCTTGATGTCCTCTCCATATACACACTTGACAAAGTCATCCTTTCAGTCACACCAGGCATCTCAACCATCTCAGAATGCCTTGCTTCACCCATCAACCACTCAATTTACCATAAGCCAGAAATTTGTCCCCAAGGCATGATGTCCCTTGTTCACCAGGCTGGCAGTGAGAAGCAGAGGCTGGAGGTCCTTGTGATCCAGGCCAGCGAGGAACAGGAGATCAAGAAGAGGGACGAGAAGTTGGCAGTGCTCAAGGAGGACAACCAGAAGAAGAAGGATCATCTGGCCCAGCTGCAGCAGAGAGCCAGCTTCATCAATACAACCAAGGAGAAACTGGACAAGCTCATAGCAATGCTGCAAGAGATCCAGCAGGAAAAGTCAAAGGAGAAGTAAGTGAGGTCTATATTTACAATTGTTTGTTTCATTTGCTTTGTTTTCAGATTTCCCTTCTCTGCCAGAATGGGAAGAATGGAGTCGTCCTTCTCTTTTTCTTTGATCGCCTCCCTGGATTGAGGTCGATGGCATTTATGAACCTTCTCCAGGTAGTTGTGTCCATTGCATTGCCCTTTGCTGCTCTCATTCCTTGTACCTCCCTCTGAAGTCCTTGCCTCTGCTGTGCTCTGCCCAGCCATCCTCTTCCCTCAACAGCTGCTTCCTGCCCCTTGTTGTAGCCTCCTTGTCTCCTCTCACCACAACAAACTCATTCAGAATCAGAGTAAAAACCATTAAACTAATAGTCATTCACTCATGGCTTCCAGACTTTTACTCCTAGTTGTTTATGCAGGGGAGGGGGAGGGAAAAGAGGCAGAAAAGGTTATGAAAATGAACCTCCCTAATGTCCTTGCAGTCAGGGAGAAGAATTGTGTTTATAAATTCAGAATAAATTTCAGAATCTACATGATGAGGATGAAGGATGTACAGAGGAAGCAAATGGTATGCTGACTAAACTATACTGGAAGCAGCACTAGAAATAGGAACACTATGACCTGCCCAGGCAAGACTGTTAGAGGCTTAGACAGAGCTATGGTGCAGAGCTGGCTGGCTGCAGCAGGTCACTCCTGGGACTGGCTCAGACAGACAACCAGGATGGATTGGATGATGGAATATGATGGAGCTTTAACATGTACTTCATACTCTAACATATTTCAAACTAATGTATAGTGAATATAAAGCTGCATATTCATATAATTACAGAAGACCCCCGCCATTCACGGGTATTTGGTTCCGCGAGATTCCCGTGATCCGTGAATCCGCGATCGACGGGACTATAATCAAATAGGGAAAATAGGGTTTCATTCTACCATCTCGATTGAATAAAAAAAAGGATTTCTAAGGCATTTCTAAGCATTGTTATAGTTTTACATACACATAAATCACAAATTAAATATGGACTAATAATTTAACACTGGTTGGTTGTGGGTTAATGGCTCGGGTAGGTCGCTCGCCCTTAACCCTATCCTTGCTAAGCACTTGCAACAAGACTATCCCCCCAGGCGCACTCGGGCACCCCAGCGGGGGAAGGGGATCTCTTTTAATTGCTGTATCTCAAAAACTATTCATCACAGCTACAAAACAAAAACACCATTGGAAAGAGGAGGCCAAAATCTATAAGATTCAGTTATGTAAGCCTCTCCTGCAAATGTACAGGCACGTTCAAGGGGTGTTTTTTGCTGTGAGTGTGACTGGTGCTTGGAGCGAGCTTTTAGCACTGCCAGTAAGTGATGCTAGTGATCGCTCTTTTAACCTCTGTATCTCAAAAACTATTCATCACAGTTAGAAAAACAAAAATACCATTGGAAAGAGGAGGCCAAGCTCTATACGATTCAGTAATGTAAGCCTCTCCTGTGAAAGTACAGGCACGTTCCGGGGGTGTTGCCTGTGAAGACAAACATTTATACGTGCGCGACGGTCAGCCGTAAGGCAACTACTGAGTAGATCTCTTGGTGATGGGGTGCTGGCAGGGCAGTATTGCCAACTGCAAAATTTACAACTATTTGGTCAAAATATCAGTCATGTGATAGGTGAAGCTATGCAAAAATGTAGCTATATTGGTCAACAACATCCACCAGTTGCTCATCCATTGATTTTGAGCGCTTTTTTTGCGCTAGGCTGATATGATTTTCCACCAAATTTCATAGAAAACCCACTGAATTGGCAATGCTGTGGGGTGAGAAATGGTGTTGGAACACACTCATACGCGGGAAATTTGAGTGCGACTGGAGCTCGCAGCGAGCGTTAAGCAACAAAAGGGTTAATGGTTTGCTTTGCCTCGTGCATGAGCGAGCACTGGACGAGACATGCATGCACGCACGCACCGTGTGGCATGGGTAAACGGCCTTCATGGCTCGCTTTGCCTGGTGACTGCTGGGCGAGGCATACACTGTGTTGAGTAAACGGCAGGGGTAGCTCGCTCGTCCTTAATGGTTCACTTTGCCTCTTCAGTTGAGCGTTGGATGAGGCCCTCAGTCATGAATTGTGTGGCGGGCAAACAGCGGGGGTAACGCGCCAGCACCTAATGGCTTGCTTTGCCTCGTGAGCGCTGGACGAGGCACGCACCGTGTGGCGGGTAATCGGCGGGGGCAGCTCGCTCGCCCGCTTGTCGGTGCGTGTGAGACCTTAGTGTGGGTAAACAGTGCGGGTAGGTCGCTCGCTTGCAATGTTTGAGCTGAGCGCTACAGACTGCGTGTATGTGAGTTTTCACACGTGTTCGGCGGTGTTGCAAATACCCCACCCACGTATAAGCGAATCCGTGAATGGTGAGGCCGTGAATGGTGGGGGCTTCTGTATATTAATTTGTGTGAATTAGAAAATCTTATTTGAATAAAAATATTTTCTTATTTAAAAAAAAAATCACCAGACAGACCAAACGGTGAAGGACAGAAGAGAACGACTGATCCCCAAGTTTTGCGAGTTAAAGGTCATCGTGCACAAAACACCAGAAACGCTGCACAACGTCTAACTATACCCTAGACTTACCAAGACACTCCGACTCACAGCTCATAACAGAACACCCGTTTGGAAATTGCAAAGAAAAGCGTGTTTTGATTTCTCTGTGTCGGTGCCCATTTCCATCCCAGGAGTCAGTGCCGCCGGGACTTTCAGATCATCACAGTATCTTCTCCAGGCTCCTCAGACACTGCCAGTTTATCAGCCATCTTGAAAATAAGGATAATTTTTTGGTGGGCTGTGCAGTGGCTGCCCTGGCCAGGGTCACACCTAAGCTAGTGGAGCTGTAGCTGGCATGCCAGCCACACCACAGGGAGACTTGATGAAGGGGCTTACCACAAGTAAGTGTTTTTGGTAAATAGCAGGTCAGCACCATCTTGGCAGTGGGCATGAATAACCAGTAGCAAGAAAGGAAGGAGATAAACAAGAATTTCAATTCAAGGAGACTTTTACAGATTTTACAGCCATTTATTGAGTAAATGTGATTGAAAGTTCCAGAACCAGGTTAGATAAGTTTATGGGCAGGGGCCACAGATGACAGGAATGGGTTGGAAATAGCCGGGTAATTGGAACAGACATTACAGCGATTCATTTAGTTAAAACATGGTTGAAAGTACCAGAACAAGATTGGATAAATTCGTGGATGTGGGCCACCGATGGCAGCGATTGGTTTGAAACAGCTTTCTTTGAATTAGGTGCTTCATTTTAACATCTCCGTGGTGCAGTGGTTACTGTGCCTAACTATGAATCTGTGGGCCAGGGTTCAAATGGCAGGCACACAAGGCACCCAGCTGTTCATTCTCTCTTTCTGGCTCGTGGAGAAATGGGTACCAGGGGAAACCTGGGAAGGTAAACTGTAAACTTGTATGTCATGCTGACCCTGTGTCTTCTGTTTGTGTTCTCACCCACCTCAGGCTCAAGGGCCACTTGTACAGAGATGAGAACCGTGGCCATGCACAGCTGATGCTCCCAACTTTATTATCCTTAGCCTCCCACAGTCATGTTTTGATCAGCCTTGTGACAGGCCCAGTAAGAATAAGATGAAGCGTGTAAATATTTACCTCAGTGTACCCTGGCAGGGACATCCAGGCAGCCATCCAGAAGAGGGTCTCCCAAGTCACCGAACTTCAGGAGGAGATCAAGGACCAAGAACAGAGTAATCTGCAATTAACTCAGCAGCTCACAGCCTCAGAAACCAAGCTGCAACACATCCACCAGGCGTGGGACCTCAAGCAGGACAGCCTCAACAAAGAGATCAAGGAGCAGAAACAGTAAGCCTTTATGAAGTTTTCAGTATACAAACCATTTTCCTTTTGCATCTATTTCTCTGACACTGTCCCCTCACACAGCCACCCCTGAATGGAGCGCCGTGGCAGAAGAGGCTCCTCCAGGCTTCCTCGTCTTGGCAGGCCCTCTCACCACACATATCTTTTGCCAACCAACCCACTCACTCACTCTTAACTTTTCTATTGCCATGTCTATCTCCTCTACACTTCCCTTGTAGGTATGATGGTTGTTCCACTTGAATCTTTACTTCCATACTGGTCACTTCTCTTTCCTCATGAATTGAGATGCCTTTTCCTTACCTCCTTTGTCTCTTCATTCCCTTTAACACGTCCGCTGCGATTGGCACGGATTTGGCTTTCACTGGTAGCCTGGTAACCCATACTCCCAGGTCTTTCCCTGCCTCTGTGGTGGATAGTGGAGTGTTTCCCATGTGGTATCGGTGTGCTGGATATCCCCTCCCAAGGTGCAGGAATACATTCTTCTATATTAAATTGTAGCAGCCACTCTTTGTTCCATTTCTGTATCCTGGTGATGTCTTCTGGCAGGAAGTCCACAGTCAAGGGGTTGAGAAGTGCTCCGTTGCTCCCCTTGCTGTACAAGTATCAGTTGTTCCTCACAACTTTTTCCAGAGGAGCATTTTGTCCTCCAGATAGGTTTCACCTTCCTGCCAAAAGCAAAGAGCGATGAAGAATTGCACCATTTTATTCCTCGTCATGGCCCGGTGATCCCGTTATTCACTCATGTCTGTGTAAGGTGTAGCAAGTGTTAAGAAAGAACATAAGATTGTCATTTAAGCAATAGTTATGAGGGGTTGTTCCTACCTACACTCAGAATACTGCACTTCCCTACATTGAACTCCATCTGCCATTTATTCGCCCAGTCATACAATCTGTTTAGTTCACCCTGGAGAATACTAGCGTCCTGATCCGACTCAATTACTCTACCGATCCTGGTATCATCTGCAAACTTACTGACATATTTCACGATGGCCCGCTGATCATACTGAGGCACCACGGATGTCGGGTGTCCAGTACCCACTCACTGTTGCATAAGGTGAGGCAAGTCTTTTCTCTGCAGGGTTCTCGAGGACCTGGAGCGCAACCAGACGGAGCAGGACATTGTGTGCAAGGAAGTGAGTGATGACGTGGCTGACCTGGACGGGCAGATCAGACAGTCCATGGAGGAGATCCGGAACACCAACATCATGATAAAGAACAACTACAAGCTTATCCTCGATGCTGTATGTACCATTTTACTTATTAATACATTAACTCAAATTCCACTGGTCAGGAAATTCATTGTCGTGCTTTATGCAAACAAGGAATGGAGGCGTAAGGGACAGAGTCAACTTTGCTCTAGTTTGCACTGGGAAAGTCAAGATACACACCACAGGATGAACAAGAAATATAATGCAAGGGAAAAGTGACCTAGTATGTGGTGTGCCAAGGATGAGTTTTCCTTCGCAACTTGTATCTTGTTCTGCCTGAGATGTGTAGCCTTGCCTCTCCTCGTGCAGACTAGATAGAACTGTCTTTGTCCTCCCAGCACCTCAGTGATAATGTGTAGCCTACCTTTTCTCATACAAACTAGGAAAAATTGGCTCTGTCCTTCAAGCGCCTCAGTGATACCCCCCAAGACAAGTGTAGCCTGCCTTTCCTCGTGCAGACTAGATAGAGCTGGCTTTGTCCCCCTAATGCTGCAGCTGTAACCCCCAAAACAGAAACATAGCCTGCCTCTCCTCATGCAGACTAGATAGAACTGTCTTTGTCCCCCTAATGCTGCAGCTGTAACCCCCAAGACAGAAACATAGCCTGCCTCTCCTTGTGCAGACTAGATAGAACTGTCTTTGTCCCCCTAATGCTGCAGCTGTAACCCCCAAGACAGAAACATAGCCTGCCTCTCCTCGTGCAGACTAGATAGAACTGTCTTTGTCCCCCTAATGCTGCAGCTGTAACCCCCAAGACAGAAACATAGCCTGCCTCTCCTTGTGCAGACTAGATATAATTGGCTCTGTCCTTCAAGTGCCTCAGTGATACCCCCCAAGACAAGTGTAGCCTGTCATTCCTTGTTCAAACTAGATAGAATTGGCTTTGTCCTTCAAGTGCCTCAGTGATACCCCCCAAGACAAGTGTAGCCTGTCATTCCTTGTTCAAACTAGATAGAATTGGCTTTGTCCTTCAAGTGCCTCAGTGATACCCCCCAAGACAGAAACATAGCCTGCCTTTCCTTGTTCAAACTACATATAATTGGTTTTGTCCCCCTAATGCCACAGCTATAATCCCATAAGACAGGCATCTGAAACTTCAAAAAATGTTGATCTCCGTCGGACTCTGCGTGGGTGCCTGGAACATCCTGAGCCCCCCGAAGGATCAGCGACAGCCTCATTTGTCAGCTTGTCTATATTATTTTTTTACAGCAACGGAGGAAGCTCAAGGAAGGGCAAAAATTAAAACAAACAAAAAAATAGACTAGGCTAGACACCGCTCCATCCAAGGAAAACAGAACGAGAACCCAGAAGAGACGTCAATTTTGGGAGGAACACAACTCGGGAGGCTGAGAGTGAACATAGTGGGGCTCTGAGATGAGGAGACCTGGTGAGGGAGAGATCAGTAGTGGGCCACAGCGATGGTGCCTGTCTCAAGAGAGTAGCTGTGGCCATTTCTCGCTGACTGCAGTCCTCTGTTGTTGGGGATTATGAGTGTGTGATGCTGGTGATGTTGAAGCACTCCCTGGCCTTCATATCTCTTATTGCAGTGTACACCCCTACTGAGATGTGTGGACTTTAGGAGAAAGAGATGTTCTACGCCAAGCTTGACTCTGTAGTTGACCAGTGCCCCCGACACAACACACTCATTGTCGTGCGTGACTTTAATGCAGTTACTGGCACAGAGAGAGATGGCTGTGTGATATGTGTTGGTCCCCACGGCTCTTGTACCAGAAACATCAACATTTCACTCCTTCTGAGCTTTGCAAAACCCAGAAGGCTGAGGATTACTGGTTCCTGAGATGCGAGCCTTGCCGCTGGTCTTGGAGCAGCAATACTAGTGGTGTGGCAAAGGAGATTGATCACATCCTTGCTAGTACTTGTTAGAGGATCCTCCAGAAATGTAGGGTTTTACACTGCTGAGTTCATTACAGTTGACCACAGACTTCTTGTTACAAAATTGAGGATATGCTTCAGGTCCATGAAATTCTTGAGATGCAACTCTCTGCAGCCTTATCTTGAGAAGCTCAGAGACCAGGTGTGTGCTCAGGGAGAGAGTGGGCTTTCGTCAATGGGTGGATCAGCATCCGCCACCTGCAACCCAGTAGCTGGAAGCTGCCCAGTTGGAGGGTCTGCCATGTACAGCTGCTCAAAATACTCAGCCCAATGAGCCCTCTGCCCTTCCACGTCCGACACGAGGCAGCCATCAGCTGTTTGGATAGCGCTCACCTGGGAGGGAGACTTGGAGCAGGGCTTCTTCAGGGCTCGGTAAGCAGGTTGGAAGTCATTCTCATTTAAGTGTCCCTTGACTTCCTCAGCAAGACCCCTGACATACCTCTCCTTGTCTCTCCTCAGGAGAGCCCTGTCATGGTCCTGATTCCCAGCAAGTGTCTGGCAGCGCGTCTCTCATGTTTCTCAGCATCTCCTCCGAGGCAAACCCACTCCTAGATCTCGGGCGCTTTCCAATACACTCCTTGGCAGCTCGAAGAGTCGCATTTGAAGGTATCCCACAGTTCTACAGGGTTCTCAAGGGAGCCGAGCACATTGAACTGTTTGAGACTGTCACTGCATAGTCTTGAGCACATGCCAAGTCTTTCAGCAGTCTAGAGCAGGGGAGAGACACTGAAAACTGAATGGCCGAAGCCCCCTTATAAAGCCGAAAAGTGCGCCATAGTGGACGCTGATTGGCCGGCTTAACAGCGCACGCTCATTGGCTCTCAGCACTGCAGAAATTTAAAAAGTTGTAAACCGGTCATGTGCCCACAGTCTGCACCGCGGGCCACAGAAATGATCCTGGAGCCCTTCGGCAGGCCGCACCTAATGTTGAATGATGTAAAGTCCCGTGGGCCGCACCAAGGGTGCTCGCGGGCCGCGGGTTGGGGACCTATGCTCTAAAGGTTAAAGGTTACCCCTGGCCTGGGTGTATGGGCTGGTGCCCCATCTGTACCACACAGCTGCTCCCAAAACAAGGGTGTGTTGGGATTTCTTAGTAGGTGAATATAGTCAGAAGTGGCAGCCAGTCACCTTGTATCAATGTCTGTTTCCTTACAGATGGAGGAAGGCAACGTTGAGCTGATGTCTGCCCTCACTGAGGCCACCAAGTGTGTGGAGGAGTTTAGGTCTGCAGAGTGACTCCAGTCCTCAGGCAGGCCAAGGCTTCAGAGGATACCAGGCTGAGGATCAATGGGGATTCAGTTCTTACTTCCGGACTTTATATTTTCTAAGGCTTATGGATTTACGCCTTTATATTTCCGAAGGCTTAGTGTTATAATATAGTGTTACGTAGTGTTGTCGTGAGCATTTATTGGTGCAGGTGTTACTTGCATCCTGAGTGTTGCAGGGTGTGGCTGTTACTCTGCACTCGTGTACCCAGGCAGGTTTTTACACACCTTTTCAGGCACTTGTGTACCCAGGCAGGTTTTTACACACCTTTTCAGGCACTTGTGTACCCAGGCAGGTTTTTACACACCTTTTCAGGCACTGGTGTACCCAGGCAGGTTTTTACACACCTTTTCAGGCACTCGTGTACCCAGGCAGGTTTTTACACACCTTTTCAGGCACTTGTGTACCCAGGCAGGTTTTTACACACCTTTCAGGCACTTGTGTACCCAGGCAGGTTTTTACACACCTTTTCAGGCACTTGTGTACCCAGGCAGGTTTTTACACACCTTTTCAGGCACTTGTGTACCCAGGCAGGTTTTTACACACCTTTTCAGGCACTTGTGTACCCAGGCAGGTTTTTACACACCTTTTCAGGCACTTGTGTACCCAGGCAGGTTTTTACACACCTTTTCAGGCACTTGTGTACCCAGGCAGGTTTTTACACACCTTTTCAGGCACTTGTGTACCCAGGCAGGTTTTTACACACCTTTTCAGGCAAGGTATTTTGCTTTCATATCTTCACCTTAGTTTCAGGATGTCATTTTCACCTTTTGTAGATTTTTTGTATATTGCAAACATTTATTTTACTAAACTTCTACAAATTTTGGTGATTTTCCTTCCATACTCTGTCTTTCACTACAGTGGTAATATATGTATATCTCCATAGTAAAACTCTAATGCTAATAATTCAGTTTCAATAATGACTCCATGGCTGCCGCGAAATGTGTGTAGTTTTGTTTTCCCTGAACGCTGTTGTAGTCTGAACATTGCCATTGTGGCCTGCCGGGCTGCCGAGGTGATCTCTTCGCTGATTGGACAGCAGCTTGAGGCAGCCTTGCTCCGGCTCATCTTGAGAAACTGGCCCTCCACACTGCATCTTGCCACTTTTTCTGTAGCTCACACTTCTGCCTTGCAACTCTTACTTGGTGCCTTCTTCAGTGGACGGGAGAATAAGAGTGGACTGTGGATGGCTTGAAAAACAAATTTTAACTACAAAATAAGACACTATTTGAAGTCTGTCTCTTATATAAATGTTTCTATTGATTTATAATCCTATTTTTCATCAGATTTTTAAGGTAGTGCAAAAATAAACTTGCAGGTTACATAGATGTTCTGAAAACGGTGGCATCACAAGACAATGAATTCATTGGGAGGAAGGAATTGTGCACATTTAAAAAACAACTTGTAGGTGCAGCTCTCAGCATGTCATGTTTGCTTGCTAATGATTTTTTAATACATTCGTAATTCACTTTTATGCTATTATTAACTGATGAAGAAACTAAATATTGCATTACATAAGTGAGCTACAAAATCAATATCAATGGGGGCATACGCCGGGGGGTGCATCGCCTCGCCCACCCTACGGCGCAGAGCCCAGGGGTCCCTCTGGGTGAGTCTCATGCAGGCCCCCTTCTCATCCCAAGTACCTCCTGGAAGGAACCATCAACTTCCTCTGCGGGCGCCCCCATGGCCTTCCTTCCCTCGTACACTCTTCACAAATTCATTCTCCCCCATTCTCATCATGTGTCCAAACCATCTCAGCGCACCACCCACTCCACCACTCCACACTCCACACTCCACTCCCTTCACTGTCAACCCATACCAAACCCCTCACACACACTTCCATTACTTCCTCCATGCCATCCTGACACACCACACGCACCTCTTGTACAACTCATTTCCACTGCACGTATTCTTGATTGCTGCGCTGCACTCCATGTCCACGTCTCTGATGCATGCGACAGAGTTGGCAGGATAATACTGTTCCTTGTTCCCCTCTTTACCGCCATGCTCACACTTCTTCCTCTCACAACTCTCCCCAATGCACCCACCACCTGTCTGCCCTTCACTGCTCTTTCCCTCACCTCACCTTCCATGCTTACATACAACTGTCCCTAAATATTTCACCTCAGTCACCTCCTCCACTCTCTCCTCCCCTAACCTTATCCTACACTTTGTTGTGCTCTCTGCTCTAACTCTGTATGGCTTTGCAAAATCAATGACCTGCTCTTTCGCCCTCTCAAATACCATAACCTTGCGCTTTCCAGCATTCACTCAGCTTCCTCCTCTTACACACCCTGTCAAATGCATCCACTATCCTCTGTAACGTCCCCTCATTCTCTGCCAACAATACTGTATCATCTGAAAACAGGTCTGCCACCAATGACTCCTCTGTACCTCTCACTTTCTGCCTTGTACCAAGTTCCCCACTCTGGCTTTCATTTCTCTCACAGAACCGCCCATGTACAGTTACTTTCTTCATCCTCTCATTTAAAACCCTGCCATACACTTTTCCTGCCACTCTGAGTAGACTTATTCCCCTGTAACTATTAGTCACCTCTGCTTCCTTTCCCTTTGTACAGCAGCACAACACTAGCCTTTCTTCAACCCTCAGGCACCTCACCCTGTTCCTGTTCCTGTTACATATCCATAATATCCATTCCACAACTACACCTCCTCCATACTTCAGCCGAGTGGCCCAAGACTACCCACACGCTGTCCTGAAGACCCGGACTCTAGAAGAAACCGTCTAAGTGAATCAAGAATGAGTTCCGGGGCACAGCATGAGTGAGGAATAAATGGCGCCACTATAAAAATTGCCTGTGCCATGATGGGCTTGGGCCGACCACTAGGCCCCTGAAGAAAGCCAACCGGTGCTAGAGGCGAAGTTGTTAAAAAATACTACTAATAATAATCTGTTATGCCATCAGCTCCAGGGGCCTTTCCTACCTTTAACTTCTTCTTTGCCTCCTCTATCTCACCTCTCTCCAGCCTCCCCTGTGGATCTGGCCGCCCGACACTGATCTTTATTCCTACACTGCTCACTTCCGCTCTCCTCCCACACTCTTATTCATTACAGTTTCCTCTTTCCACACCTCCCTTATCTCCTTATTCCCCTCACAAGCACCCATCTCTCCTCTTCATGCTACAAATGTCACTCTTTCCTCCCCTATTTCACTTTTATCTTCTTTCCAGCAAAGTTTTTTGTTCTGGTATTTTGGTGATATTTTCCTTCCCAAATCCTCATCCACTCTCTTTACTTCCCTAACCAACTTCTTGCTCTCCCTGTACTTCCACTCCCATCCCACTCGCCTCCATCATATTTCTCTCTAACATTTTCTTGTAGTTCCTTCTGTTCTCCTCAACTGCCTCTTTCTATCTCATCTGTCCACCACACAATTCCTTTCTTTCCTTTTCCACACGACCTATACCTGACCACTGAACTCAAACACCTCATTCACTCCCACACTGCAGAGGACCTACCACTGACAGCACAGTCTGGCCAACACCATGAATCCAAGAGAAACCTTCCAGATTAATGAAGACCAAACTACATATGTAAACCTTATATGTCAGTAACACTCCTTCCCAGATGATCAGTCACTAGAACTACCAAGCCTATCAATGAAACCAGAGGACAAACCTGCCTCTAGCTTTGTATAAATGAAGTACCCACTGTCTTCTGGCGTACCTGGCACCTCAGGCCGCCTCCTCTTGGGATGACACTAGACTGACTTCCTCCTCCAGTCTTGTCTTCAGGGTTTTGTAATGACTGTAGACTGACTGACTGACTTCCTCTTTCAGCCTTCTGGGTTTTGTAATTTCATCTTCGTCTTCTCCTGGTTGTCCCTGAGAAGGCCTGAAATGAACCAAAAAGGAAACCAATACAAGTTCACACAGGGAACAAGATATATAAATGCATAGGGAACTAAAAGATACTTGGGAATAATACTTATTTTATGCATAAGAAAGAAAACAGACAGAGGAATACTTCCAAGACTGGAGAGCAAGACAATACATTCTCCCCTTCTTCCCCCCCTCCAAAAAAAGGAAAATTCTAAACCCTTTCACTAAGTTGTGGGGTCACTGGGCTTGGACGAGGCACTCAGAACAACGACACTTGTCAACCGCAGAGTCTTAGAGGGAAGCATCTTATTGGTGGGTTATGTGGAAACATTTGAAACATTTTATTATCCCTTTTTATACAATTATGTATTTACAATAATTTACTAGTGCAGGGAGCCCATTTAAAGCTGTGAGCTTTTTGGGCAGTACTGGAAACTTAGGTGCCGGATTTAATCAATAGTGCAAAAAGAAAAATATATATATATTGAGAGCAATGAAAAAAATTATATATATATACATATATATACACATACAAACATATAATATATGACAAAAGTAAAATGATGATAATAATAATAATAATAATAATAATAATAATAATAATAATAATAATAATAATAATAGTTATAGAAATAATAATAATAATTAACATTGTGATAATTATGAAAAAATAGTAGTGTAAATAATAATTAAAGTGATAATATTAACACAATATCATTAGTACAAAAATTGTAATTGATTTATAAAAATAATATGGTAGTACTGTAAATGATAATGTAAGTAGTAATAGTATTAATACAATAATAATAGTATAAGGTAATAATTGATTAAGCTGAGGACACACTCTGACAGATGATACATGGACTTAATAATTATAATTGAGAAGAATATGTTTTTTAAATTGTTTTTAAAGGAGTGTATTGAATTTAGAGCTTTAATATTATTAGGAATAGAATTCCAGGTTTTAGGTCCTGAATAAGAAAGTGAGTGTTGAAAAAGTGTTAAATTATGGGCAGGTGTACGTAAATTTTCATGAGTACGGGTGAAATAAGTATGTTGTGGCTATAAGGACACGGAGGTTTCACTTTGATCTTTTTATACATGTAAATACCAATTTGTAGCTTATTTATGTCAAAAAGTTTTAAGGAATTTGTTTCTTTAAAGAGAGGTTGTGTGTGGGCAAAGTAGTCACTGTTTGTAATAATTCTTATTATTTTCTTTTGAAGTCTAAACAGAGGTAACAGGTGTGTGGGGTAGGTGTTGCACCAGATAAGCGTACAGTAATACAGGTGTGGTAAGACATGTGCGTTATATAACATTTTCAAAACATCAATGGGCATTAATTCTTTAATTTGATATAACAGAGATACTAGCCTGGATAATTTAAGGATTTGGTTTGTTACGTGATGCTTGAAGGTCATGGTATCATCATTCGTTATTCCTAATAATGTATGTTTATTAGTTCTGCTTATAATGTCTTGGGAAAAAAATAGGGACGGAAGTATTGATGGTGACTTATTAGTAAATAGCATATAAAATGTTTTGTTTAAGTTCACTGTTAATCTATTACTCAGACACCATTTATGAAAGGTTTGTAGGTCAGTGTTTGCTATATGTATCATGTCAGTAGGATTTTCACCAGTAATATTTAAGGTTGAGTCATCTGCGAAAAGGATTGTTTTAAGGTTTGTAAATATGTAAGTAATATCATTTATATATAAGAGAAACAGGATTGGACCCAAGACACTGCCCTGTGGAACACCGTATTGAATAGGTAGAGATGCAGATAGACAAGTGTGGAATTTGGTTGATTGAGTTCTGTGGGACAAGTAATCCTGAAACCAGTCATGAATAATACCTCTAATTCCATAATAATACAACTTACGTAATAATATATCGTGTCTGACTGTATCAAAAGCTTTGGTGAAGTCAACAAAGATGCTTAATAATGACTGTTTATTATCTAAAGTGTTGTAGATTTCTTCTGAATAAGTTCTCAAGGCATCAAAAGTGTTCAGACCACGACGAAAACCAAACTGACTTGGATTAAGTATGTTTTTAGTTTCAAGAAAATTTATGAGGAATTTTTTCATTACTTTTTCAAAGATCTTAGAAAAAACATTTAGTAAGGATATTGGTCTATAATTACTTAGTTCATCTTTAGGGCCTTTCTTATGGATGGGGACAACAGTTGCATGTTTTAGGAGTTGAGGAAATTTACCATTATTGATATTAAAGAGTATGGACAAGGGTATTGCAAGTTGGTTTTTGCTGGTTTTTAATACAGATACTGGGATTTCATGCACATTGCACTTTTTGTTTTTAAGGGAATTAATTACAGTAATTACATCTTGGGGGATAATTATAGGAATTGTCATTGAATGAGGAAAGTCACCTTGAAGAAAGCTGAGAGGGTCTGTGGTGGAAGGTGGTAGACTGTGATCTATTTTAGGCGCAACATTTGTGTAAAATTCATTAAAAGCTTGTGCAATTTGTAAAGGTTCAGAGAGTTTTTTACCATTACAGATTATGTTATTTGTGGAACTCTTCTTATGGTCATGATTAGAAAGTTGGTGGATTGTTCGCCATATTTTACAGGTGTTATTTTTAAAAGTAGTGAATTGAGCCATACAGTAAGATTTTTTAGCTGGAGTGAGTGGGGGTAGTGGTGTAGGTGGAAGGTAGAACAGTTAACCCGTTCACTGCGGTTGGCACAGATTTCGCCTTCACTGGTAGCCTGGTAACACATAGTCCCAAATCTTTCTCTGCCTCTGTGGTGGATAGTGCAGTGTTTCCCATGTGGTACTGGTATGCTGGATATCCTCTCCCAAGGTACAGGACTTTTCATTTTCTTCATTGAATGGTAGCAGCCACTTTTTGTTCCATTCCTGTAGCTTGGTGGTGTCTTCTTGTAGGAGGTTCACATTCAAGGGGTTAAGGAGTACAAGTGGACTAAATATCAATGGTTACAAGTCACGAGTGGATAGAGTGAAGCAGTGGGGAATATTGCACCAGGAGCCACTGAGGACAGGACGAAGACAAGAATCTGCACCAGGGGAAGTCCTGTCAAGTAGGTCACAAAGTCTGCGTGCTTGGGGAGTCCAGCGAGGGAAGACGGGCAGAGATCGAGGCCCATCTTCGCAGCTCCTCAGTTTGCCTCTTTGAAAAGCCTCTAATGGAAGTTGCTGGGACTTTCATGGAGAGTTTCTGATCCTAGTGATAGTCTCACACAACCCCTGCACCTTGAATGGGAAGAACACCTATGAGAGCCAAGCTGACCATCTCTGTGGCCTCCGGAAATGGTCGTAGTGGGAGCTAGAGACATTTAACCCGGTAGCAGCGATGGGCCAAATTTGTGGCTTTACCGTGTACCAGCGACGGGCCAAATTTGTGGATTTACTGTGTAACAGAGTAGGGCGAATTTTGTGGGTTTACTTTGGACCAGCGACGGGCGAATTTTGTGGCTTTACTGTGTACCAAAGACGGGCCAAATTTGTGGCTTTACTGTACTTACGACGGGCCAAATTTGTGGCTTTACCGTGTACCAGCGACGGGCCAAATTTTTGCCATGATATAAACCCCAAAAAATAGATGATGCATAAACTGATCCCAAATGCGTTGATATATTTTATGAAATGCTTTGCGTGAGTGATGATTTTTCAAATTTTTCTTGCTTAGAGGGCCTTAACCCGGTAGCAGCAGGGATCATGTTTCTTAATGGTCCCTCCAATCGAAAAAAAAAGAGAAAAAATCACCCTCACACAAACCATTCCATAATATATATCAAAGCATTTGTGATCAGATTATGTATCATCTATTTTGGGGGGTTTATATCATGGCACAAATTTGGCCCATCGCTGCTACACGTTAAAGCCACAAATTTGGCCCGTCGCTGCTACTGGGTTAAGAAACATGATCCCCGCAGCTACTGGGTTAATACCATGGTCCTAGAGCCCAAATAGTTGACCTTCCTGCCTAATATGAGGACCAGGACTAAAACCAGAAGCAGGGTACTGAAGTGGCGCTCAATGACCACCAACATCAGGAGCCGGTTCGCCAGTCCACCACAGAGTTATTGCAATCGCCCGAACCAATCTACTTTCTCCACAATGATCCGTTACTTCCACTCAAGTGCCGGATACTATAGAGACTTCCCATGTGGTTACCTAAAATTTCCTCCTTTTTATGTCAATGCCAATCACTACACAAGGCACTTTCCTGGTATTCTGTGTGCACTGTAGCCTGGAGATGATGGAACAAGAGTCGGCAGGGTGGAGAGGTAGGAAGGAAAGTTTGGTTTAGTCGGCGCAACATCTGTGGTCATATGCCGGAGAGAGACAGAAGGGGAAGGAATTATAGGAGAAGGGAACAGACCCCAGGAGACGGGACACAACATCTGTGGTCATATGCCGGAGAGAGACAGAAGGGGAAGGAATTATAGGAGAAGGAAACAGACCCCAGGAGACGGGACACAACCCCCGATTAATACCTGGTACCCATTCACTGCTGGGTGGACAGGGGCGTAGGGTATTAGAAAAGCCCCATTTTTTCAACTCCACCCGAATCGAACCCGGCTCTCGTTGTGAGCCGAGTGTACTAACAACTGCACCACGAAGCCCCCGTAGGTAGGAAGGAGTATTTGGAGGGCGGAACAAGTGGAACAGCGGTGCAGATTGCAACTGGAAAGAAAGAATGATTAGAGAAAGTGGAGAGCAAGCTATAAATATGCTGGAGGAAGAGTGGATTGAAAAAAAAATGTAGAGTGGAGAAGTGGAGTAGATTGAAAGTGTAGAGAAAGAGTATGATTAGAGAAAGTGGAGAGGCATAATATGATGGAACAAGAGTGGAGTGAGAAGTGGAGTAAGATGAGAAATAGAGTGGAGAAGTGATGCTGATTGAAAGTGGAAACGAAGAGAAATAGTGGAGTAGGTGGACTAGGTGGAGTAGACGGCACTTGAAAGAAACTAGACTTGTGAAATAAACTGTAGCTAGAAACTTTACGTACATGTTAAAGAAAAAATGTGACTGTAACAAGGTGGAGCAGGCGGACGTGGAGGAGTGGAGTGTGGAGGAAGTGGTCTATGTGGAGTATTGGGGGTAAAGGGAAGAGAACAGCTAGAAATTACAGAAGAGAGGTGGAGCAAGTGGCGTATAGAAGGGTGGAGGTGGAGTGATGGTATGTGGAATGAGTGGAGAGGGACAGATTGGTAAGTGGAGTTTGAGAAGATTGAACTGGAGAAGATAAGCAACTGGAAAGATGGAAGAGTAGTCGGCAATGATAGAAGTGGAAGAGGAATATGTGGAGAGGTGGAAGAGAAGTGGAAAAAGGTGGACAGGTAGGGAATTTGAGTGGAAAGGAAGGAATTTGAGTGAAAAGAAAGGAAAATTGAGTGGAAAGGAAGGAATTTGAGTGGAAAGGAAGGAATTTGAGGAAAGGAAGGAATTTGAGGAAAAGGAAAGGAATTTGAGTGGAAAGGAAGGGAATTTGAGTGGAAAGGAAGGAATTTGAGTGGAAAGGAAGGAATTTGAGGAAAGGAAAGGAATTTGAGGAGGAAAGGAAGGAATTTGAGTGGAGGAAAGGAAGGAATTTGAGTGGAAAGGAAGGAATTTGAGGGAAAGGAAGGAATTTGAGTGGAAAAGGAAGGGAATTTGAGGAGGAAAGGAAGGAATTTGAGTGGAAAGGAAGGAATTTGAGTGGAAAGGAAGGAATTTGAGTGGAAAGGAAGGAATTTGAGGAAAGGAAGGGAATTTGAGGAAAGGAAGGAATTTGAGGAAAGGAATTTGAGGGAAAGGAAGGGAATTTGAGGGAAAGGAAGGAATTTGAGGAAAGGAAGGGAATTTGAATGGAAAGGAAGGAATTTGAAGGAAAGTAAGGGAATTTGAGTGGAAAGGAAGGGAATTTGAATGGAAAGGAAGGGAATTTGAGTGGAAAGGAAGGGAATTTGAGTGGAGGAAAGGAAGGGAATTTGAGTGGAAAGGAAGGGAATTTGAGTGGAAAGGAAGGGAATTTGAGTGGAAGGGAAGGGATTTGAGGAAAGGAAGGAATTTGAGTGAAAGGAAGGAATTTGAGTGAAAGGAAGGGAATTTGAGGAAAGGAAGGAATTTGAGGAAAGGAAGGAATTTGAGTGGAAAGGAAGGGAATTTGAGGAAAGGAAGGAATTTGAGGAAAGGAAGGAATTTGAGGAAAGGAAGGAATTTGAGTGAAAGGAAGGAATTTGAGGAAAGGAAGGAATTTGAGTGAAAGGAAGGAATTTGAGGAGGAAAGGAAGGAATTTGAGTGAAAGGAAGGGAATTTGAGGAAAGGAAGGAATTTGAGGAGGAAAGGAAGGGAATTTGAGGAGAAAGGAAGGAATTTGAGGAAAGGAAGGAATTTGAGGAGGAAAGGAAGGAATTTGAGTGGAAAGGAAGGAATTTGAGTGGAAAGGAAGGAATTTGAGTGGAAAAGGAAGGAATTTGAGTGAGGAAAGGAAGGAATTTGAGGAAAGGAAGGAATTTGAGGAAAGGAAGGAATTTGAGGAGGAAAGGAAGGAATTTGAGGAAAGGAAGGAATTTGAGTGGAAAGGAAGGAATTTGAGGAAAGGAAGGGAATTTGAGGAAAGGAAGGAATTTGAGGAAAGGAAGGAATTTGAGGAAAGGAAGGAATTTGAGTGGAAAGGAAGGAATTTGAGTGGAAAGGAAGGAATTTGAGTGGAAAAGGAAGGAATTTGAGGAAAGGAAGGAATTTGAGTGAAAGGAAGGGAATTTGAGGAGGAAAGGAAGGAATTTGAGTGGAGGAAAGGAAGGAATTTGAGTGAGGAAAGGAAGGAATTTGAGGAGGAAAGGAAGGAATTTGAGTGAAAGGAAGGGAATTTGAGGAGGAAAGGAAGGAATTTGAGTGGAAAGGAAGGGAATTTGAGTGGAAAGGAAGGAATTTGAGTGGAAAGGAAGGAATTTGAGGAAAGGAAGGAATTTGAGGAGGAAAGGAAGGAATTTGAGGAAAGGAAGGAATTTGAGTGAAAGGAAGGAATTTGAGTGGAAAGGAAGGGAATTTGAGTGGAAAGGAAGGAATTTGAGGAGGAAAGGAAGGAATTTGAGGAAAGGAAGGGAATTTGAGGAAAGGAAGGAATTTGAGGAAAAGGAAGGAATTTGAGTGGAAAAGGAAGGAATTTGAGTGGAAAGGAAGGGAATTTGAGTGGAAAGGAAGGAATTTGAGGAAAGGAAGGGAATTTGAGTGGAAAGGAAGGAATTTGAGTGAAAGGAAGGAATTTAGAGGAAAGGAAGGAATTTGAGTGGAAAGGAAGGGAATTTGAGGAAAGGAAGGGAATTTGAGTGGAAAGGAAGGAATTTGAGGAAAGGAAGGGAATTTGAGGAAAGGAAGGAATTTGAGTGAAAGGAAGGGAATTTGAGGAAAGGAAGGAATTTGAGGAGGAAAGGAAGGAATTTGAGGAAAGGAAGGAATTTGAGGAAAGGAAGGAATTTGAGGAAAGGAAGGAATTTGAGTGAAAGGAAGGAATTTGAGGAAAGGAAGGGAATTTGAGTGGAAAAGGAAGGAATTTGAGTGGAAAGGAAGGAATTTGAGTGAAAAGGAAGGAATTTGAGGAAGGAAAGGAAGGAATTTGAGTGGAAAGGAAGGAATTTGAGGAAAGGAAGGGAATTTGAGGAGGAAAGGAAGGAATTTGAGGAAAGGAAGGAATTTGAGTGGAAAGGAAGGAATTTGAGTGAAAGGAAGGAATTTGAGTGGAAAGGAAGGAATTTGAGTGGAAAGGAAGGAATTTGAGTGGAAAGGAAGGAATTTGAGGGAAAGGAAGGAATTTGAGTGGAAAGGAAGGAATTTGAGTGGAAAGGAAGGAATTTGAGTGGAAAGGAAGGAATTTGAGGAAAGGAAGGGAATTTGAGTGGAAAGGAAGGAATTTGAGGAAAGGAAGGGAATTTGAGTGGAAGGGAAGGGAATTTGAGTGAAAGGAAGGAATTTGAGTGGAAAGGAAGGAATTTGAGGAAAGGAAGGAATTTGAGGAAAGGAAGGAATTTGAGGAAAGGAAGGGAATTTGAGAGGAAAGGAAGGGAATTTGAGTGGAAAGGAAGGGAATTTGAGTGGAATGGAAGTGAATTTGAATGGAGGAAAGGAAGGAATTTGAGGAAAGGAAGGAATTTGAGGAAAGGAAGGAATTTGAGGAAAGGAAGGAATTTGAGGAAAGGAAGGAATTTGAGGAAAGGAAGGAATTTGAGGAAAGGAAGGGAATTTGAGGAAAGGAAGGAATTTGAGTGGAAAGGAAGGAATTTGAGTGGAAAGGAAGGAATTTGAGTGAAAGGAAGGAATTTGAGGAAAGGAAGGAATTTGAGTGGAAAGGAAGGGAATTTGAGGAAAGGAAGGAATTTGAGGAAAGGAAGGAATTTGAGTGGAAAGGAAGGGAATTTGAGGAAAGGAAGGGAATTTGAGTGGAAAGGAAGGAATTTGAGGAAAGGAAGGAATTTGAGGAAAGGAAGGAATTTGAGGAAAGGAAGGAATTTGAGGAAAGGAAGGAATTTGAGGAAAAGGAAGAATTTGAGTGGAAAGGAAGGGAATTTGAGTGAAAGGAAGGAATTTGAGGAAAGGAAGGAATTTGAGGAAAGGAAGGAATTTGAGTGGAAAGGAAGGAATTTGAGTGGAAAGGAAGGGAATTTGAGGAAAGGAAGGAATTTGAGGAAAGGGAATTTGAGGAAAGGAAGGGAATTTGAGTGGAAAGGAAGGAATTTGAGGAAAGGAAGGGAATTTGAGGAAAGGAAGGAATTTGAGGAAAGGAAGGAATTTGAGTGGAAAGGAAGGAATTTGAGTGGAGGAAAGGAAGGGAATTTGAGTGGAAAGGAAGGAATTTGAGGAAAGGAAGGAATTTGAGGAAAGGAAGGAATTTGAGTGGAAAGGAAGGAATTTGAGGAAAGGAAGGAATTTGAGGAAAGGAAGGGAATTTGAGTGGAAAGGAAGGAATTTGAGTGGAAAGGAAGGAATTTGAGGAAAGGAAGGAATTTGAGTGGAAAGGAAGGAATTTGAGTGAAAGGAAGGAATTTGAGGAGGAAAGGAAGGAATTTGAGTGGAAAGGAAGGAATTTGAGTGGAAAGGAAGGAATTTGAGTGGAAAGGAAGGAATTTGAGTGGAAAGGAAGGAATTTGAGGAAAGGAAGGGAATTTGAGTGAAAGGAAGGGAATTTGAGGAAAAGGAAGGAATTTGAGTGGAAAGGAAGGAATTTGAGTGGAAAGGAAGGGAATTTGAGTGGAAAGGAAGGAATTTGAGGAAAGGAAGGAATTTGAGGAAAGGAAGGGAATTTGAGGAGGAAAGGAAGGAATTTGAGGAAAGGAAGGAATTTGAGTGGAAAGGAAGGAATTTGAGGAAAGGAAGGAATTTGAGGGAGGAAAGGAAGGGAATTTGAGGAAAGGAAGGGAATTTGAGGAGGAAAGGAAGGGAATTTGAGTGGAAAGGAAGGAATTTGAGGAAAGGAAGGGAATTTGAGGGAAAGGAAGGGAATTTGAGTGGAGGAAAGGAAGGAATTTGAGTGAAAGGAAGGAATTTGAGGAAAGGAAGGAATTTGAGGAGGAAAGGAAGGAATTTGAGGAAAGGAAGGGAATTTGAGGAAAGGAAGGGAATTTGAGTGGAAAGGAAAGGAATTTGGAGGAAAGGAAGGAATTTGAGTGGAAAGGAAGGGAATTTGAGGGAAAGGAAGGGAATTTGAGTGAAAGGAAGGAATTTGAGGAAAGGAAGGAATTTGAGGAAAGGAAGGAATTTGAGGAAAGGAAGGGAATTTGAGGAAAGGAAGGAATTTGAGGAAAGGAAGGAATTTGAGTGAGGAAAGGAAGGAATTTGAGGAAAGGAAGGAATTTGAGTGGAAAGGAAGGAATTTGAGTGGAAAGGAAGGAATTTGAGGAAAGGAAGGAATTTGAGGAAAGGAAGGAATTTGAGTGAAAGGAAGGAATTTGAGTGGAAAGGAAGGAATTTGAGGAAAGGAAGGGAATTTGAGGGAAAGGAAGGAATTTGAGGAAAGGAAATTTGAGTGGAAAGGAAGGGAATTTGAGGAAAGGAAGGAATTTGAGGAAAGGAAGGAATTTGAGGAAAGGAAGGAATTTGGAGGAAAGGAAGGGAATTTGAGGAAAAGGAAGGAATTTGAGGAGGAAAGGAAGGAATTTGAGTGGAAAGGAAGGGAATTTGAGGAAAGGAAGGAATTTGAGGAAAGGAAGGAATTTGAGTGGAAAGGAAGGAATTTGAGGAAAGGAAGGGAATTTGAGGAAAGGAAGGGAATTTGAGGAGGGAAAGGAAGGAATTTGAGTGGAAAGGAAGGGAATTTGAGTGGAAAGGAAGGAATTTGAGGAGGAAAGGAAGGAATTTGAGGAAAGGAAGGAATTTGAGGAAAGGAAGGGAATTTGAGGGAGGAAAGGAAGGAATTTGAGGAGGAAAGGAAGGAATTTGAGGAAAGGAAGGAGTGAGGAAAGGAAGGAATTTGAGTGAAAGGAAGGGAATTTGAGTGGAAAGGAAGGAATTTGAGGAAAGGAAGGAATTTGAGGAAAGGAAGGAATTTGAGTGGAAAGGAAGGGAATTTGAGGAAAGGAAGGAATTTGAGTGGAAAGGAAGGAATTTGAGGAAGAAAGGAAGGAATTTGAGTGAAAGGAAGGAATTTGAGTGGAAAGGAAGGGAATTTGAGTGGAAAGGAAGGAATTTGAGGGAAAGGAAGGGAATTTGAGGAAAGGAAGGGAATTTGAGGGAAAGGAAGGAATTTGAGAGGAAAGGAAGGGAATTTGAGGAAAGGAAGGAATTTGAGTGAAAGGAAGGGAATTTGAGTGGAAAGGAAGGGAATTTGGAGGAAAAGGAAGGAATTTGAGTGGAAAGGAAGGAAAGGAAAAGGAATTTGAGGAAAGGAAGGAATTTGAGGAAAGGAAGGAATTTGAGTGGAAAGGAAGGAATTTGAGGAAAGGAAGGAATTTGAGGAAAGGAAGGGAATTTGAGGGAAAGGAAGGAATTTGAGGAAAGGAAGGAATTTGAGGAAAGGAAGGAATTTGAGTGGAAAGGAAGGAATTTGAGGAAAGGAAGGAATTTGAGTGAAAGGAAGGAATTTGAGTGGAAAGGAAGGAATTTGAGTGGAAAGGAAGGAATTTGAGGAAAGGAAGGAATTTTAGTGGAAAGGAAGGGAATTTGAGTGAAAGGAAGGGAATTTGAGTGGAAAGGAAGGAATTTGAGGAAAGGAAGGAATTTGAGTGAAAGGAAGGAATTTGAGGAAGAAAGGAAGGAATTTGAGGAGGAAAGGAAGGAATTTGAGGAAAGGAAGGAATTTGAGGAGGAAAGGAAGGAATTTGAGGAAAGGAAGGAATTTGAGTGGAAAGGAAGGAATTTGAGGAAAGGAAGGGAATTTGAGGAGGAAAGGAAGGAATTTGAGGAAAGGAAGGGAATTTGAGGAAAGGAAGGAATTTGAGTGGAAAGGAAGGAATTTGAGGAAAGGAAGGAATTTGAGGAAAGGAAGGAATTTGAGTGGAAAGGAAGGGAATTTGAGGAAAGGAAGGAATTTGAGTGGAAAGGAAGGAATTTGAGTGGAAAGGAAGGAATTTGAGGAAAGGAAGGGAATTTGAGTGGAAAGGAAGAGAATTTGAGTGGAAAGGAAGGAATTTGAGTGGAAAGGAAGGAATTTGAGGAAAGGAAGGAATTTGAGGAAAGGAAGGAATTTGAGGAAAGGAAGGAATTTGAGTGGAAAGGAAGGGAATTTGAGGGAAAGGAAGAGAATTTGAGGAAAGGAAGGAATTTGAGGGAAAGGAAGGGAATTTGAGTGGAAAGGAAGGAATTTGAGGAAAGGAAGGGAATTTGAGGAAAGGAAGGAATTTGAGGAAAGGAAGGAATTTGAGGAAAGGAAGGAATTTGAGGAGGAAAGGAAGGAATTTGAGGAAAGGAAGGGAATTTGAGGAAAGGAAGGAATTTGAGGAAAAGGAAGGAATTTGAGGGAATTTGAGGGAAAGGAAGGAATTTGAGGGAAAGGAAGGGAATTTGAGGAAAGGAAGGAATTTGAGGAAAGGAAGGAATTTGAGTGAAAGGAAGGGAATTTGAGGAAAGGAAGGAATTTGAGGAAAGGAAGGGAATTTGAGGAAAGGAAGGAATTTGAGTGGAAAGGAAGGGAATTTGAGGAGGAAAGGAAGGAATTTGAGGAAAGGAAGGGAATTTGAGGAAAGGAAGGAATTTGAGGAAAGGAAGGAATTTGAGGAAAGGAAGGGAATTTGAGGGAAAGGAAGGAATTTGAGGGAAAGGAAGGGAATTTGAGGAAAGGAAGGAATTTGAGTGGAAAGGAAGGAATTTGAGGAAAGGAAGGAATTTGAGTGGAAAGGAAGGAATTTGAGTGGAAAGGAAGGGAATTTGAGGAAAGGAAGGAATTTGAGGGAAAGGAAGGAATTTGAGTGGAAAGGAAGGGAATTTGAGGAAAGGAAGGAATGGAAAGGAAGAGAATTTGAGGGAAAGGAAGGAATTTGAGTGAAAGGAAGGAATTTGAGGAAAGGAAGGAATTTGAGGGAAAGGAAGGAATTTGAGGAAAGGAAGGAATTTGAGGAAAGGAAGGGAATTTGAGGGAAAGGAAGGAATTTGAGGAAAGGAAGGGAATTTGAGGAAAGGAAGGAATTTGAGTGGAAAGGAAGGAATTTGAGTGAAAGGAAGGGAATTTGAGTGGAAAGGAAGGAATTTGAGGAAAGGAAGGAATTTGAGGAAAGGAAGGGAATTTGAGGGAAAGGAAGGAATTTGAGTGGAAAGGAAGGGAATTTGAGTGGAAAGGAAGGAATTTGAGGAAAGGAAGGGAATTTGAGTGGAAAGGAAGGAATTTGAGGAAAGGAAGGGAATTTGAGGAAAGGAAGGAATTTGAGTGGAAAGGAATTTGAGTGAAAGGAAGGAATTTGAGGAAAGGAAGGAATTTGAGTGGAAAGGAAGGAATTTGAGGAAAGGAAGGAATTTGAGTGGAAAGGAAGGAATTTGAGGAAAGGAAGGGAATTTGAGAGGAAAGGAAGGAATTTGAGGAAAGGAAGGGAATTTGAGTGGAAAGGAAGGAATTTGAGGAAAGGAAGGGAATTTGAGTGGAAAGGAAGGAATTTGAGGGAAAGGAAGGAATTTGAGGGAAAGGAAGGAATTTGAGGAAAGGAAGGAATTTGAGGAAAGGAAGGGAATTTGAGGAAAGGAAGGAATTTGAGGAGGAAAGGAAGGAATTTGAGTGGAAAGGAAGGGAATTTGAGGAGGAAAGGAAGGAATTTGAGGAAAGGAAGGAATTTGAGGAGGAAAGGAAGGAATTTGAGGAAAGGAAGGAATTTGAGGAGGAAAGGAAGGAATTTGAGAGGAAAGGAAGGAATTTGAGTGGAAAGGAAGGAATTTGAGGAAAGGAAGGAATTTGAGAGGAAAGGAAGGGAAAGGGGAATTTGAGGAAAGGAAGGAATTTGAGGAGGAAAGGAAGGGAATTGAGGAAAGGAAGGGAATTTGAGGAAAGGAAGGAATTTGAGGAAAGGAAGGAATTTGAGGAAAGGAAGGAATTTGAGTGAAAGGAAGGAATTTGAGTGGAAAGGAAGGAATTTGAGGAAAGGAAGGGAATTTGAGGAAAGGAAGGAATTTGAGGGAAAGGAAGGGAATTTGAGTGGAAAGGAAGGAATTTGAGTGGAAAGGAAGGAATTGAGGAAAGGAAGGAATTTGAGGGAAAGGAAGGAATTTGAGTGGAAAGGAAGGGAATTTGAGGAAAGGAAGGAATTTGAGTGGAAAGGAAGGAATTTGAGTGGAAAGGAAGGGAATTTGAGGAAAGGAAGGGAATTTGAGGAAAGGAAGGAATTTGAGGAAAGGAAGGAATTTGAGGAAAGGAAGGAATTTGAGTGAAAGGAAGGAATTTGAGGAAAGGAAGGGAATTTGAGGAAAGGAAGGAATTTGAGTGGAAAGGAAGGAATTTGAGGAGGAAAGGAAGGAATTTGAGGAAAGGAAGGAATTTGAGGAAAGGAAGGAATTGAGGAAAGGAAGGAATTTGAGGAAGGAAAGGAAGGAATTTGAGGAAAGGAAGGAATTTGAGGAAAGGAAGGAATTTGAGGGAAAGGAAGGAATTTGAGGAGGAAAGGAAGGAATTTGAGGAGGAAAGGAAGGGAATTTGAGTGGAAAGGAAGGAATTTGAGGAAAGGAAGGAATTTGAGGAAAGGAAGGAATTTGGAGGAAAGGAAGGAATTTGAGGAAAGGAAGGAATTTGAGGAAAGGAAGGAATTTGAGTGGAAAGGAAGGGAATTTGAGGAGGAAAGGAAGGAATTTGAGGAGGAAAGGAAGGAATTTGAGGGAAAGGAAGGGAATTTGAGGAAAGGAAGGAATTTGAGGAAAGGAAGGAATTTGAGTGGAAAGGAAGGAATTTGAGGAAAGGAAGGAATTTGAGGGAAAGGAAGGAATTTGAGTGGAGGAAAGGAAGGAATTTGAGGAAAGGAAGGGAATTTGAGGAAAGGAAGGAATTTGAGTGAAAGGAAGGAATTTGAGTGGAAAGGAAGGAATTTGAGGAAAGGAAGGAAGGGAATTTGAGTGGAAAGGAAGGAATTTGAGGAAAGGAAGGGAATTTGGAGGAAAGGAAGGGAATTTGAGTGGAAAGGAAGGAATTTGAGGAAAGGAAGGAATTTGAGTGAAAGGGAGGGAATTTGAGTGGAAAGGAAGGGAATTTGAGTGAAAAGGAAGGAATTTGAGGAGGAAAGGAAGGGAATTTGAGGAAAGGAAGGAATTTGGAGGAAAGGAAGGAATTTGAGGAGGAAAGGAAGGGAATTTGAGGAAAGGAAGGAATTTGAGGGAAAGGAAGGAATTTGAGGAAAGGAAGGGAATTTGAGAGGAAAGGAAGGAATTTGAGTGGAAAGGAAGGAATTTGAGAGGAAAGGAAGGAATTTGAGGAAAGGAAGGGAATTTGAGGGAAAGGAAGGGAATTTGAGTGAGGAAAGGAAGGAATTTGAGTGGAAAGGAAGGAATTTGAGTGAAAGGAAGGAATTTGAGGAAAGGAAGGAATTTGAGGGAAAGGAAGGAATTTGAGTGAAAGGAAGGAATTTGAGGAAAGGAAGGAATTTGAGTGGAAAGGAAGGAATTTGAGTGAGGAAAGGAAGGAATTTGAGAGGAAAGGAAGGGAATTTGAGGAAAGGAAGGGAATTTGAGTGGAAAGGAAGGAATTGAGTGGAAAGGAAGGAATTTGAGGAAAGGAAGGAATTTGAGGAAAGGAAGGAATTTGAGGAAAGGAAGGAATTTGAGGGAAAGGAAGGGAATTTGAGGAAAGGAAGGGAATTTGAGGGAAAGGAAGGGAATTTGAGGAAAGGAAGGAATTTGAGTGGAAAGGAAGGAATTTGAGGGAAAGGAAGGAATTTGAGGGAAAGGAAGGAATTTGAGGAAAGGAAGGAATTTGAGGAAAGGAAGGGAATTTGAGGAAAGGAAGGAATTTGAGTGGAAAGGAAGGAATTTGAGTGGAAAGGAAGGAATTTGGAGGAAAGGAAGGGAATTTGAGGAAAGGAAGGAATTTGAGTGGAGGAAAGGAAGGGAATTTGAGGAAAGGAAGGGAATTTGAGGAAAGGAAGGAATTTGAGGAGGAAAGGAAGGAATTTGAGTGGAAAGGAAGGAATTTGAGGGAAAAGGAAGGAATTTGAGGAAAGGAAGGAATTTGAGTGGAAAGGAAGGAATTTGAGGAAAGGAAGGAATTTGAGTGGAAAGGAAGGGAATTTGAGTGAAAGGAAGGAATTTGAGGAAAGGAAGGGAATTTGAGAGGAAAGGAAGGAATTTGAGGGAAAGGAAGGGAATTTGAGGAAAGGAAGGAATTTGAGGAAAGGAAGGAATTTGAGGAAAGGAAGGAATTTGAGTGAAAGGAAGGGAATTTGAGGAAAGGAAGGAATTTGAGGGAAAGGAAGGAATTTGAGGAAAGGAAGGATTGAGGAAAGGAAGGAATTTGAGGAAAGGAAGGAATTTGAGGAAAGGAAGGAATTTGAGTGGAAAGGAAGGAATTTGAGGAAAGGAAGGGAATTTGAGGAAAGGAAGGAATTTGAGTGGAAAGGAAGGAATGAGTGGAAAGGAAGGAATTTGAGGAAAGGAAGGAATTTGAGGAAAGGAAGGAATTTGAGAGGAAAGGAAGGAATTTGAGGAGGAAAGGAAGGAATTTGAGTGGAAAGGAAGGAATTTGAGTGGAAAAGGAAGGAATTTGAGGGAAAGGAAGGAATTTGAGGAAAGGAAGGGAATTTGAGTGGAAAGGAAGGAATTTGAGTGGAAAGGAAGGAATTTGAGGAAAGGAAGGGAATTTGAGGAAAGGAAGGAATTTGAGGGAAAGGAAGGAATTTGAGGAAAGGAAGGAATTTGAGGGAAAGGAAGGAATTTGAGGAAAGGAAGGAATTTGAGTGGAAAGGAAGGAATTTGAGGAAAGGAAGGAATTTGAGGAAAGGAAGGGAATTTGAGGAAAGGAAGGAATTTGAGGAAAGGAAGGAATTTGAGGAAAGGAGGAAGGAATTTGAGGAAAGGAAGGAATTTGGAGGAAAGGAAGGAATTTGAGGGAAAGGAAGGAATTTGAGGAGGAAAGGAAGGGAATTTGAGGAAAGGAAGGAATTTGAGGAGGAAAGGAAGGAATTTGAAAGGAAGGAATTTGAGGGAAAGGAAGGAATTTGAGTGAAAGGAAGGGAATTTGAGTGGAAAGGAAGGAATTTGAGGAAAGGAAGGAATTTGAGGAAAGGAAGGAATTTGAGTGGAAAGGAAGGAATTTGAGGAAAGGAAGGGAATTTGAGGGAAAGGAAGGAATTTGAGGAAAGGAAGGAATTTGAGTGAAAGGAAGGAATTTGAGGAAAGGAAGGAATTTGAGGAAAGGAAGGGAATTTGAGTGGAAAGGAAGGAATTTGAGGAAAGGAAGGAATTTGAGTGAAAGGAAGGAATTTGAGGAAAGGAAGGGAATTTGAGGAAAGGAAGGAATTTGAGTGGAGGAAAGGAAGGAATTTGAGGAAAGGAAGGAATTTGAGGAAAGGAAGGAATTTGAGGAAAGGAAGGGAATTTGAGGAAAGGAAGGAATTTGAGGAAAGGAAGGGAATTTGAGGAAAAGGAAGGAATTTGAGGAAAGGAAGGAATTTGAGTGGAAAGGAAGGAATTTGAGGAAAGGAAGGGAATTTGAGTGGAAAGGAAGGAATTTGAGAGGAAAGGAAGGGAATTTGAGGAAAGGAAGGAATTTGAGGAAAGGAAGGAATTTGGAGGAAAGGAAGGAATTTGAGGGAAAGGAAGGAATTTGAGGAAAAGGAAGGAATTTGAGGAAAGGAAGGAATTTGAGGAAAGGAAGGAATTTGAGGAAAGGAAGGGAATTTGAGTGAAAGGAAGGAATTTGAGGAAAGGAAGGAATTTGAGGAAAGGAAGGAATTTGAGGAAAGGAAGGAATTTGAGTGAAAGGAAGGGAATTTGAGTGGAAAGGAAGGAATTTGAGGAGGAAAGGAAGGAATTTGAGTGAAAGGAAGGAATTTGAGTGGAAAGGAAGGAATTTGAGGAAAGGAAGGGAATTTGAGGAAAGGAAGGAATTTGAGTGGAAAGGAAGGAATTTGAGGAAAGGAAGGGAATTTGAGTGGAAAGGAAGGAATTTGAGGAAAGGAAGGGAATTTGAGTGGAAAAGGAAGGAATTTGAGGAAAGGAAGGAATTTGAGGAAAGGAAGGAATTTGAGAGGAAAGGAAGGAATTTGAGGAAAGGAAGGAATTTGAGTGAAAGGAAGGAATTTGAGGAAAGGAAGGAATTTGAGGAAAGGAAGGAATTTGAGGAAAGGAAGGGAATTTGAGTGGAAAGGAAGGAATTTGAGTGGAAAAGGAAGGAATTTGAGGAGGAAAGGAAGGAATTTGAGTGAAAGGAAGGGAATTTGAGGGAAAGGAAGGAATTTGAGGAAAGGAAGGAATTTGAGGAAAGGAAGGAATTTGAGTGAAAGGAAGGGAATTTGAGGAAAGGAAGGAATTTGAGGAAAGGAAGGAATTTGAGGGAAAGGAAGGAATTTGAGTGAGGAAAGGAAGGAATTTGAGGAAAGGAAGGAATTTGAGGAAAGGAAGGGAATTTGAGTGGAAAGGAAGGAATTTGAGGAAAGGAAGGAATTTGAGGAAAGGAAGGAATTTGAGAGGAAAGGAAGGGAATTTGAGGAAAGGAAGGAATTTGAGTGGAAAGGAAGGGAATTTGAGGAGGAAAGGAAGGAATTTGAGTGAAAGGAAGGGAATTTGAGGGAAAGGAAGGAATTTGAGGAAAGGAAGGAATTTGAGAGGAAAGGAAGGAATTTGAGGAAAGGAAGGAATTTGAGGAAAGGAAGGGAATTTGAGGAGGAAAGGAAGGGAATTTGAGGGAAAGGAAGGAATTTGAGGAAAGGAAGGAATTTGAGGAAAGGAAGGAATTTGAGGAGGAAAGGAAGGAATTTGAGGAAAGGAAGGAATTTGAGTGGAAAGGAAGGGAATTTGAGGAAAGGAAGGGAATTTGAGGAAAGGAAGGAATTTGAGAGGAAAGGAAGGGAATTTGAGTGGAAAGGAAGGAATTTGAGGAAAGGAAGGAATTTGAGGAAAGGAAGGAATTTGAGGAAAGGAAGGAATTTGAGGGAAAGGAAGGAATTTGAGGAAAGGAAGGAATTTGAGTGGAAAGGAAGGGAATTTGAGGGAAAGGAAGGGAATTTGAGGAAAGGAAGGGAATTTGAGGAAAGGAAGGAATTTGAGGAAAGGAAGGAATTTGAGGGAAAGGAAGGAATTTGAGAGGAAAGGAAGGAATTTGAGGAAAGGAAGGAATTTGAGGAAAGGAAGGAATTTGAGGGAAAGGAAGGAATTTGAGGAAAGAAGGAATTTGAGGAAAGGAAGGAATTTGAGTGGAAAGGAAGGAATTTGAGTGGAAAGGAAGGAATTTGAGTGGAAAGGAAGGAATTTGAGGGAAAGGAAGGAATTTGAGGAGGAAAGGAAGGAATTTGGAGGAAAGGAAGGAATTTGAGGGAAAGGAAGGAATTTGAGGAAAGGAAGGGAATTTGAGTGGAAAGGAAGGAATTTGAGAGGAGGAAAGGAAGGAATTTGAGGGGAAAGGAAGGGAATTTGAGGAGGAAAGGAAGGAATTTGAGGAAAGGAAGGAATTTGAGGAAAGGAAGGAATTTGAGGAAAGGGAATTTGAGGAAAGGAAGGAATTTGAGGAAAGGAAGGGAATTTGAGGAAAGGAAGGAATTTGAGGAAAGGAAGGGAAAGGGAAGGAATTTGAGTGGAGGAAAGGAAGGGAATTTGAGGAAAGGAAGGAATTTGAGTGAAAAGGAAGGAATTTGAGGAAAGGAAGGAATTTGAGTGGAAAGGAAGGAATTTGAGTGGAAAAGGAAGGAATTTGAGGAAAGGAAGGAATTTGAGGAAAGGAAGGAATTTGAGTGGAAAGGAAGGAATTTGAGGAGGAAAGGAAGGGAATTTGAGGAAAGGAAGGGAATTTGAGTGGAAAGGAAGGAATTTGAGGAAAGGAAAGGAATTTGAGGAAAGGAAGGAATTTGAGGAAAGGAAGAATTTGAGGAAAGGAAGGAATTTGAGTGGAAAGGAAGGAATTTGAGGAAAGGAAGGAATTTGAGGAAAGGGAAGGAATTTGAGTGAAAGGAAGGGAATTTGAGGAAAGGAAGGAATTTGAGGAAAGGAAGGAATTTGAGGAAAGGAAGGAATTTGGAGGAAAGGAAGGAATTTGAGTGGAAAGGAAGGAATTTGAGGAAAGGAAGGGAATTTGAGTGGAAAGGAAGGAATTTGAGTGGAAAGGAAGGAATTTGAGTGAAAGGAAGGGAATTTGAGGAAAGGAAGGAATTTGAGTGGAAAGGAAGGAATTTGAGGAAAGGAAGGAATTTGAGTGGAAAGGAAGGGAATTTGAGTGGAAAGGAAGGAATTTGAGGAAAGGAATTTGAGGGAAAGGAAGGAATTTGAGTGGAAAGGAAGGAATTTGAGTGAAAGGAAGGGAATTTGAGGGAAAGGAAGGAATTTGAGTGAAAGGAAGGAATTTGAGGAAAGGAAGGAATTTGAGTGAAAGGAAGGGAATTTGAGGAAAGGAAGGAATTTGAGGAAAGGAAGGAATTTGAGTGGAAAGGAAGGAATTTGAGTGGAAAGGAAGGAATTTGAGTGAAAGGAAGGGAATTTGAGGAAAGGAAGGAATTTGAGTGGAAAGGAAGGAATTGGAGGAAAGGAAGGAATTTGAGTGGAAAGGGAATTTGGAAAGGAAGGGAATTTGAGGAAAGGAAGGAATTTGAGGAAAGGAAGGGAATTTGAGTGGAAAGGAAGGAATTTGAGTGGAAAGGAAGGAATTTGAGGGAAAGGAAGGAATTTGAATGGAAAGGAAGGAATTTGAGGAAAGGAAGGGAATTTGAGGAAAGGAAGGAATTTGAGTGGAAAGGAAGGAATTTGAGTGAAAGGAAGGGAATTTGAGGAAAGGAAGGAATTTGAGTGGAAAGGAAGGGAATTTGAGTGGAAAGGAAGGAATTTGAGGAAAGGAAGGAATTTGAGTGGAAAGGAAGGGAATTTGAGGAAAGGAAGGAATTTGAGTGAAAGGAAGGGAATTTGAGAGGAAAGGAAGGAATTTGGAGGAAAGGAAGGAATTTGAGGAAAGGAAGGAATTTGAGTGGAAAGGAAGGAATTTGAGGAGGAAAGGAAGGAATTTGAGTGAAAGGAAGGAATTTGAGTGAAAGGAAGGGAATTTGAGTGGAAAGGAAGGAATTTGGAGGAAAGGAAGGAATTTGAGGAAAGGAAGGAATTTGAGTGGAAAGGAAGGAATTTGAGGAAAGGAAGGAATTTGAGTGGAAAGGAAGGGAATTTGAGGAAAGGAAGGAATTTGAGGAAAGGAAGGGAATTTGAGGAAAGGAAGGGAATTTGAGTGAAAGGAAGGAATTTGAGGAAAGGAAGGAATTTGAGTGGAAAGGAAGGAATTTGAGTGAAAGGAAGGAATTTGAGGAAAGAAGGAATTTGAGGAAAGGAAGGAATTTGAGTGGAAAGGAAGGGAATTTGAGGAAAGGAAGGGAATTTGAGGAAAGGAAGGAATTTGAGGAAAGGAAGGAATTTGAGTGGAAAGGAAGGAATTTGAGGAAAGGAAGGAATTTGAGTGGAAAGGAAGGGAATTTGAGTGGAAAGGAAGGAATTTGAGTGGAAAGGAAGGAATTTGAGTGAAAGGAAGGGAATTTGAGTGGAAAGGAAGGGAATTTGAGGAAAGGAAGGGAATTTGAGGGAAAGGAAGGAATTTGAGAGGAAAGGAAGGGAATTTGAGGAAAGGAAGGAATTTGAGTGGAGGAAAGGAAGGAATTTGAGGGAAAGGAAGGGAATTTGAGGAAAGGAAGGGAATTTGAGGAAAGGAAGGAATTTGAGTGGAAAGGAAGGAATTTGAGGGAAAGGAAGGGAATTTGGAAGGAAGGGAATTTGAGTGGAAAGGAAGGAATTTGAGGAAAGGAAGGAATTTGAGTGGAAAGGAAGGAATTTGGAGGAAAGGAAGGAATTTGAGTGGAAGGAAGGAATTTGAGGAAAGGAAGGGAATTTGAGGAAAGGAAGGAGGAGGAAAGGAAGGAATTTGAGTGGAAAGGAAGGAATTTGAGGAGGAAAGGAAGGAATTTGAGTGGAAAGGAAGGAATTTGAGGGAAAGGAAGGAATTTGAGTGGAAAGGAAGGAATTTGAGGAAAGGAAGGAATTTGAGGAAAGGAAGGGAATTTGAGGAAAGGAAGGGAATTTGAGTGGAAAGGAAGGGAATTTGAGGAAAGGAAGGAATTTGAGGAAAGGAAGGAATTTGAGTGGAAAGGAAGGGAATTTGAGGAAAGGAAGGAATTTGAGTGGAAAGGAAGGAATTTGAGTGAAAGGAAGGAATTTGAGTGGAAAGGAAGGAATTTGAGGGAAAGGAAGGGAATTTGAGTGGAAAGGAAGGGAATTTGAGGGAAAGGAAGGAATTTGAGGAAAGGAAGGAATTTGAGGAAAGGAAGGAATTTGAGGGAAAGGAAGGGAATTTGAGGAAAGGAAGGAATTGAGGAAAGGAAGGAATTTGAGGAAAGGAAGGGAATTTGAGGAAAGGAAGGAATTTGAGTGGAAAGGAAGGGAATTTGAGGAAAGGAAGGAATTTGAGGGAAAGGAAGGAATTTGAGTGAAAGGAAGGAATTTGAGGAAAGGAAGGAATTTGAGGGAAAGGAAGGAATTGAGGAAAGGAAGGAATTTGAGGAAAGGAAGGAATTTGAGGAAAGGAAGGAATTTGAGGAAGGGAATTTGAGTGGAAAGGAAGGAATTTGAGTGAAAGGAAGGAATTTGAGGAAAGGAAGGAATTTGAGTGGAAAGGAAGGGAATTTGAGTGGAAAGGAAGGAATTTGAGGAAAGGAAGGAATTTGAGGAAAGGAAGGAATTTGAGGAAAGGAAGGAATTTGAGGGAAAGGAAGGAATTTGAGGAAAGGAAGGGAATTTGAGGAAAGGAAGGAATTTGAGTGGAAAGGAAGGAATTTGAGGGAAAGGAAGGGAATTTGAGGAAAGGAAGGGAATTTGAGGAAAGGAAGGAATTTGAGGAAAGGAAGGAATTTGAGTGGAAAGGAAGGAATTTGGAGGAAAGGAAGGGAATTTGAGGAAAGGAAGGAATTTGAGGGAAAGGAAGGAATTTGAGTGAAAGGAAGGAATTTGAGGAAAGGAAGGAATTTGAGGAAAGGAAGGGAATTTGAGGAAAGGAAGGAATTTGAGTGGAAAGGAAGGGAATTTGAGGAAAGGAAGGAATTTGAGTGGAAAGGGAATTTGAGGAAAGGAAGGAATTTGAGGAAAGGAAGGAATTTGAGTGGAAAGGAAGGAATTTGAGGAAAGGAAGGGAATTTGAGGGAAAGGAAGGAATTTGAGGAGGAAAGGAAGGAATTTGAGGAAAGGAAGGGAATTTGAGTGGAAAGGAAGGAATTTGAGGAAAGGAAGGAATTTGAGGAAAGGAAGGGAATTTGAGGAAAGGAAGGAATTTGAGTGGAAAGGAAGGAATTTGAGGAAAGGAAGGAATTTGAGGAAAGGAAGGAATTTGAGTGGAAAGGAAGGAATTTGAGGAAAGGAAGGAATTTGAGGGAAAGGAAGGAATTTGAGGAAAGGAAGGAATTTGAGTGGAAAGGAAGGAATTTGAGGAAAGGAAGGGAATTTGAGGAAAGGAAGGAATTTGAGGAAAGGAAGGGAATTTGAGTGGAAAGGAAGGGAATTTGAGTGGAAAGGAAGGAATTTGAGTGGAAAGGAAGGAATTTGAGGAAAGGAAGGGAATTTGAGGAAAGGAAGGAATTTGAGGAAAGGAAGGAATTTGAGGAAAGGAAGGGAATTTGAGGAAAGGAAGGGAATTTGAGTGGAAAGGAAGGAATTTGAGTGGAAAGGAAGGGAATTTGAGGAAAGGAAGGAAGGAATTTGAGTGGAGGAAAGGAAGGAATTTGAGGAAAGGAAGGGAATTTGAGGAAAGGAAGGAATTTGAGGAAAGGAAGGAATTTGAGGAAAGGAAGGAATTTGAGTGGAAAGGAAGGAATTTGAGTGAGGAAAGGAAGGGAATTTGAGGGAAAGGAAGGGAATTTGAGGAGGAAAGGAAGGGAATTTGAGGAAAGGAAGGAATTTGAGGAGGAAAGGAAGGAATTTGAGGAAAGGAAGGAATTTGGAGTGGAAAGGAAGGAATTTGAGGGAAAGGAAGGAATTTGAGGAAAGGAAGGAATTTGAGGAAAGGAAGAGAATTTGAGGAGGAAAGGAAGGAATTTGAGGAAAGGAAGGAATTTGAGTGGAAAGGAAGGAATTTGAGGAAAGGAAGGAATTGAGGAAAGGAAGGGAATTTGAGGAAAGGAAGGAATTTGAGGAAAGGAAGGAATTTGAGGGAAAGGAAGGGAATTTGAGGAAAGGAAGGGAATTTGAGTGGAAAAGGAAGGAATTTGAGGAAAGGAAGGAATTTGAGGAAAGGAAGGAATTTGAGTGGAAAGGAAGGGAATTTGAGTGAAAGGAAGGAATTTGAGTGGAAAGGAAGGAATTTGAGTGGAAAGGAAGGAATTTGAGGGAAGGAAGGAATTTGAGGAAAGGAAGGAATTTGAGGAGGAAAGGAAGGAATTTGAGGAGGAAAGGAAGGAATTTGAGGAAAGGAAGGGAATTTGAGTGGAAAGGAAGAATGGAGGAAGGAATTTGAGTGGAAAGGAAGGGAATTTGAGGAAAGGAAGGGAATTTGAGGGAAAGGAAGGGAATTTGAGGAAAGGAAGGGAATTTGAGGAAAGGAAGGAATTTGAGGAAAGGAAGGAATTTGAGGGAAAGGAAGGAATTTGAGAGGAAAGGAAGGAATTTGAGTGGAAAGGAAGGAATTTGAGTGGAAAGGAAGGAATTTGAGGGAAAGGAAGGAATTTGAGGAAAGGAAGGAATTTGAGTGGAAAGGAAGGAATTTGAGGAAAGGAAGGAATTTGAGGGAGGAAAGGAAGGGAATTTGAGGAAAGGAAGGAATTTGAGGAGGAAAGGAAGGAATTTGAGGGAAAGGAAGGAATTTGAGTGGAAAGGAAGGAATTTGAGGAAAGGAAGGGAATTTGAGTGGAAAGGAAGGGAATTTGAGGAAAGAGGAAAGGAAGGAATTTGAGGAAAGGAAGGGAATTTGAGGGAAAGGAAGGAATTTGAGTGGAAAGGAAGGAATTTGAGGAAAGGAAGGGAATTTGAGTGGAAAGGAAGGAATTTGAGGAAAGGAAGGAAGAGGAAAGGAAGGGAATTTGAGTGGAAAGGAAG
Organism: Eriocheir sinensis; assembly: GCF_024679095.1. Taxonomy (NCBI): domain Eukaryota; kingdom Metazoa; phylum Arthropoda; class Malacostraca; order Decapoda; family Varunidae; genus Eriocheir; species Eriocheir sinensis. The sequence continues at coordinate 8,721,370 of NC_066572.1, forward strand.
GAATTTGAGGGAAAGGAAGGAATTTGAGTGGAAAGGAAGGGAATTTGAGGAAAGGAAGAGAATTTGAGTGGAAAGGAAGGAATTTGAGTGGAAAGGAAGGGAATTTGAGGAAAGGAAGGAATTTGAGTGGAAAGGAAGGAATTTGAGTGGAAAGGAAGGAATTTGGAGGAAAGGAAGGAATTTGAGGAAAGGAAGGAATTTGAGGAAAGGAAGGAATTTGAGGAAAGGAAGAGAATTTGGAGGAAAGGAAGGAATTGAGGAAAGGAAGGAATTTGAGTGAAAGGAAGGAATTTGAGGAAAGGAAGGAATTTGAGGGAAAGGAAGGAATTTGAGTGGAAAGGAAGAATTTGAGGAAAGGAAGGAATTTGAGTGGAAAGGAAGGAATTTGAGTGGAAAGGAAGGGAATTTGAGTGAAAGGAAGGGAATTTGAGGAAAGGAAGGAATTTGAGGGAAAGGAAGGAATTTGAGGAGGAAAGGAAGGAATTTGAGGAAAGGAAGGAATTTGAGTGGAAAGGAAGGAATTTGAGGAGGAAAGGAAGGAATTTGAGGGAAAGGAAGGAATTTGAGTGGAAAGGAAGGAATTTGAGTGGAAAGGAAGGAATTTGAGGAAAGGAAGGAATTTGAGGAGGAAAGGAAGGAATTTGAGGAAAGGAAGGGAATTTGAGGAAAAGGAAGGAATTTGAGGAAAGGAAGGAATTTGAGTGGAAAGGAAGGAATTTGAGTGGAAAGGAAGGAATTTGAGGAAAGGAAGGAATTTGAGTGGAAAGGAAGGAATTTGAGGAAAGGAAGGGAATTTGAGTGGAAAGGAAGGAAAGGAAGGAATTTGAGGAAAGGAAGGAATTTGAGGGAAAGGAAGGAATTTGAGGAAAGGAAGGAATTTGAGGGAAAGGAAGGAATTTGAGGAAAGGAAGGGAATTTGAGGAGGAAAGGAAGGAATTTGAGGGAAAGGAAGGAATTTGAGGAAAGGAAGGAATTTGAGTGGAAAGGAAGGAAATTTGAGGAAAGGAAGGGAATTTGAGTGGAAAGGAAGGAATTTGAGGAGGAAAGGAAGGAATTTGAGGAAAGGAAGGAATTTGAGGAGGAAAGGAAGGAATTTGAGTGGAAAGGAAGGAATTTGAGTGGAAAGGAAGGGAATTTGAGGAGGAAAGGAAGGAATTTGAGGAAAGGAAGGGAATTTGAGGAGGAAAGGAAGGAATTTGAGGAAAGGGAAAGGAAGGAATTTGAGTGAAAGGAAGGAATTTATGAGTGGAAAGGAAGGAATTTGAGAGGAAAGGAAGGAATTTGAGTGGAAAGGAAGGAATTTGAGGAAAGGAAGGAATTTGAGGAGGAAAGGAAGGAATTTGAGTGGAAAGGAAGAGGAATTTGAGGAAAGGAAGGAATTTGAGTGGAAAGGAAGGAATTTGAGGAGGAAAGGAAGGAATTTGAGTGAAAGGAAGGAATTTGAGGAAAGGAAGGAATTTGAGTGGAAAGGAAGGAATTTGAGGAAAGGAAGGAATTTGAGGAAAGGAAGGGAATTTCAGTGGAAAGGAAGGAATTTGAGTGGAAAGGAAGGGAATTTGAGTGGAAAGGAAGGAATTTGAGGAAAGGAAGGGAATTTGAGGAAAGGAAGGAATTTGAGGAAAGGAAGGAATTTGAGGAAAGGAAGGAATTTGAGTGAGGAAAGGAAGGAATTTGAGGAAAGGAAGGGAATTTGAGGAAAGGAAGGGAATTTGAGGGAAAGGAAGGAATTTGAGGAAAGGAAGGGAATTTGAGGAAAGGAAGGAATTTGAGTGAAAGGAAGGAATTTGAGGAAAGGAAGGGAATTTGAGGAAAGGAAGGAATTTGAGGAAAGGAAGGAATTTGGAGGAAAGGAAGGAATTTGAGTGGAAAGGAAGGGAATTTGAGGAAAGGAAGGGAATTTGAGGAAAGGAAGGAATTTGAGGAAAGGAAGGAATTTGAGGAGGAAAGGAAGGAATTTGAGTGGAAAGGAAGAGAATTTGAGGGAAAGGAAGGGAATTTGAGAGGAAAGGAAGGAATTTGAGGAAAAGGAAGAGAATTGAGGGAGGAAAGGAAGGAATTTGAGGAAAGGAAGGAATTTGAGTGGAGGAAAGGAAGGAATTTGGAGGAAAGGAAGGGAATTTGAGTGGAAAGGAAGGGAATTTGGAGGAAAGGAAGGAATTTGAGTGGAAAGGAAGAGAATTTGAGTGGAAAGGAAGAGAATTTGAGGAAAGGAAGGAATTTGAGGAAAGGAAGAGAATTTGAGTGGAAAGGAAGGAATTTGAGGAAAGGAAGGGAATTTGAGTGGAAAGGAAGAGAATTTGAGGAAAGGAAGGGAATTTGAGTGGAGGAACGGAAGGGAATTTGAGTGGAAAGGAAGAGAATTTGAGTGGAGGAAAGGAAGGGAATTTGAGTGGAGGAAAGGAAGGGAATTTGAGTGGAGAGGAAGGGAACTTGAGTATTTAAAATTCAGCCATGCACATGTTGCGTTTCTACAGTGCCAGATGATAGAAAGTATATGCTAAGTATGGCAGGGCGGTTTGTGGTAACGACCGTCATCGCTGTTCATGAGGCGTGGTCATTTACAGGGGTGGCAGGGGTCGGAAAGGGGTAAGGGTGGGGGTCACGATCCAAGTAGGGCAAGTAGGTAAAAGAAAATGCAAGTAAACAATATATAAATCCATAAATCACAGGGGAGGGGCGATAGGAATACGGAGAGGGAGGTTGTGGGATGTATTAAAAGGTCAGTGCAGACAACGATGGTAAGTAGAGATATGATGGGTGGACATGATGCTGCTGGCGTACACCCGCGGACACCTCAAAACGGAAGCCATGCCGGTCGTTAGCACAAAGCATGTTAATAGTTGTACCATCACACTATATAGGGCGGTATCACAAGGCACCTTCGCTTCTCACATTGACTATTTCTAAAGGTCAAAGAATGGATGAATCGGGTCCTAATGAGTGTTTCTTTGAAGTTCATGCTACTGAGGAAGGATCAAACTACCACCAGGGTCATGAAACTACTGATGGAAATGCCGTCAAATCATACGAAAGCCTTGTCAAATATGTGAACTTGGGCGGCGAAATGTTTTAAAATACGACCCATAGTATGTATTTCCTGGGGGTTGTGATGGCAGGCCCTCCTTCTCCTTTGCTGCACCTCCAACAACAAACTATCAATCAGTCCTGCCATACCCAGCATATACTTTCCAATTATGAGAGAGAGAGAGAGAGAGAGAGAGAGAGAGAGAGAGAGAGAGAGAGAGAGAGAGAGAGAGAGAGAGAGAGAGAGAGAGAGAGAGAGAGAGAGAGAGAGAGAGAGAGAGAGAGAGAGAGAGAGAGAGAGAGAGACCGGGGCAGTCCCTTTTTCCTTTTCCTCCCTTCGCTCATCGCCTCCCGTTTCACCTCCCTCCTCTACTTCTTCACTCCCTTCTGTTTCTTCTATTTCATCATCACCATCTTCACCTCTCCCTTTACGTCAACAACCATCACGTCATGGCCACACTTCCCTCCGACTATTGACAATTAATTTCCGTAGTATCAAAAACAAAATAGCCCAATTACACCATCTAATCACCTCACATAGCCCCGACATAATGGTAGGGAGGAGGAGACTTGGTTGACTTGCGGTGACAGTAGGGAGCTTTTCCTCCCCTTTAGTATATGACCGCTGTAAGGACTGCCTGACAGACAGCACAGGCCTGCCCTTGACACAGACTGCGAAATCCCCTGGGTCCAGTTACAAACCTTCAACTGTAAATCTCTTCTTATTGCTGCTTTTTACAGACCGCCTTCTACTAATGCAGACTATTTACACAACCTTCAAATTTCTCTTTCACGCATACAGGCAGACAAACACATCTGGATCACAGGTGATTTCAACCTCCCTGACATTGACTGGACTGCAATATCACCATTTGATCCTCCCGATGCTGACGCCCCAACCCCTTTATTCCTTACACAAACAGACGCCAACTACACGACACATTCGTTGACGTCATAAATACACTTTCACTCACAAACAGTACTCCAGCCAACACGAACACATACGGTAACGCGCCCCGCTGGCCACGGTGGTCCTTTGACCACAGCACACACACTTGACCTTTTTCTCACCAACAACATTCTTAACATTGCAAACACTCAGGTTGTTCCAGGACTTAGTAAGGTAAAGTTGGGGGCATACGCTGTAGCAGTGCGTGGCCTCGGTGCTCATCTCCGTAACATTGGCCCTTGAGCCTGTGGTGGGAGGGGGCCCATTACCCCGGTACACGGGGCCAGTGTGACATCCAGGTTACCACAGTTTACCTTCCCCGGGTTTCCCCAGGTACCCATTTATCGACCAACCCAAAAGGGAGGATGAACAGCTGGATGAGCTGCACGCCGACTGCACGGGCCGGGATTCGAGCCCGGGCCCGCGGGAGTAGAAGCCAGGCACGCTGACCACTAGACCACGGAGGCGGACTTAGTGACCATGACATACTAATCATTGACGCTGACCTCCGACCGATTAGACATAAACAGAGACCCAGACAGATATTCCTTTATTCAAGGGCTGACTTAGACATGATCAAACAAGACCTACTGCTTTCAGCACTGACTTTTTTGCGACAGACCCACACACAAGACTTCTGTCCACCAACTGGAACAACTTGAAACACACCATACACGACTCTTATGAACAGACACACACACACACACACACACACACACACACACACACACACACACACACACAAGACTTCTGTCCACCAACTGGAACAACCTGAAACACACCATACACGACTCTTATGAACAGACACATACCACACACACACACACACACACACACACACACACACACACACACACACGACTTCTTTCCACCAACTGGAACAACCTGAAACACACCATACACGACTCTTATGAACAGACACATACCACACACACACACACACACACACACACACGACTTCTTTCCACCAACTCGAACAACCTGAAACACGCCATACACGACTCTTATGAACAGACACATACCACACACACACACACACAAAAAAAAAACATTCTAGTAGGTACACACTCCCCTGGTTTTCCAGGGATGTACGCAGACAACATCGCAAGAAACAAAGACTCTACAGACGCGCGCAGACATACAACACAACAGATAATTGGACAGCCTACAAAAAACACCAAAAGACATTTGCCAAAAACATAAAAGTAGCGGAACGCAAACACATCGCAACTTACCTCGCAGACAACGTAAGAAATAACAAAAACTTTTTTTTAAATTCCTTAAAACGCGCAAACACGACACTAACACGATTACATCACTGAAAGACAACACTAACACATTAGTAACCAGCCCACAACACAAAGCACAAATACTCAACACACAGTTCCAATCGGTATACACACAAGAACACAACCTGACACCAAACATGCCACACAGCCCCTTCCTCCCGATAGCCCCCCTTGACATTACGACTAACGGAATACAGAAATTACTGGAAGGACTCGACACAACTAAATCCACTGGCCCCGACAACATTCCCGCCTTCATCCTAAAATCCTTTGCCCCCATCCTGCAGGCCATATTTAATGACGAGATTTTCTATTCTCTTTTTCCATTATTCTCTCGGTCCCACACGTCCTCTGCGTGTATCGAAACACACGAGAAATTAATCACAACAAGGAGAGGGTATTCCCCGGCTGCCTAGGATTGAACCCGCGACCAGCGTGACGGAAGAACCACTCCTTACCGAGTCGGCCAAAGAGGTACCCTGGCTAAGTGGGTTATGGGAGGCTCGTTCATCAGGCATAGTTGCCGCACTACACATATACACCCAATCCCTATCATCCACCTCATTACCCTCTGACTGGCTTTTGGCAAACATTAATCCATTGCTAATGACAGGTGACCGGACTGACCCAGCCAATTATCGCCCCATCTCACTCACAAAATTTTCGAACACATAATACACAAACACATAATGAATCACCTTGACACAAACAACATCTTTACTGACTCACAACACGGCTTTCGACCCAAACGCTCATGTGAATCGCAACTCATTACTACATTTCATGACATGACGAGGCTACTTGACCGACGTGACATCACACAAGTTGACGCTATTATATTAGATTTTGCCAAACCCTTCGACAAAGTCCCACACAAAAGACTGACATTAAAATTGAAATACTACGGTATTTCAGGACCTATTCTACACTGGATCACTGCATTTCTTACTAACCGGACTCAACGCGTTCTTGACGGATCTTCATCTGGCACTGTCCCTGTTTCTTCAAGTGCCCCACAAGGCCCCCTTCTTTTCCTCCTGTACATTTACCATCTCCCACTCTCAACGCCTAACTCTTCCACTAGACTATTTGCCGACGATAGTTTGCTGTTTAGGGCAGTAAAGACTACCGACGACTGCATCATCATTTCATCGACGCCTGCTTCTAGGAGCTCCCACCAGGGGATGGCCACGGCAGAAGAGCTTCCAACTTTTTCTATCCAGACACTCCCTCCTTGCCTGCTCAAAGTTTCTCAAAGATCTTTCCCCCCTCTCCCTAACGTAGTCTTGCACCCTATCTCTCCATTTCACTGGAGGTAGTCCTCTAGCATTCCCTCCCTCTATCTCACTCACATACACCCTTCTGGTCATCTTACTCTCCTCCATTCGCTCCATGTGGCCAAACCACTTTAAAGTCTGTCGCTTCACTTCTTCCCTTCACCCCTGTGACACATTCCAAAACGCTCGTACACACTTTCATTACTCATTCCATCCATTCTACTCACACTACAAGCACTCCTCAAATAACTCATTTCCACTGTCTGCACTCTAGACCTCTGACTTTCATTCCAGGCCCACGTTTCAGTTGCATATGTGAGGGTTGGTACTATTACTGTCTGCCGACGACTGCAGACTACTACAAAAGACTTGGACGCCCTCCAGCGGTGGGAGCGCACCTGGCAAATACACTTCCGACCAGACAAATGGAAACGGTTATGATTCACCAGAGCTCACAACCCCATCCATCACATTTACACTCTCCATAATTCAGACCTTGAATCAGTCCACACATACAAGTATCTTGGTGTCCACCTATTCACTAACCTTAAGTTCAACACCCACATAGACCACATCAGTGCCACAGCCAACCGAACCCTGGGGTACCGAAGGAGGAATTTACATAACTGCACACCTGACATTAAACACATTGCTTATGACACACTAGTGAGACCAACACTTGAATACTGCTCCACGGTGTGGGATCCTTACACACACAGAAACATTGATAGGTTAGAACAAATCAACACCAAGGCGGCTAGGTTCATTACAAACAATTACACTCGAACGCCTGGCATCACAACACGGATCAAACAACAGATAAACATGGACCCTCTTCATATACGCAGACAACCACACAGACTTACACTTATGTACAAGATCACAACACTCACATTGACATTGATCCACAAACATACCTACACAACGCAAACAAGCACTCATACTTTCCACGCACCATACGTGACTGCAACAGCCTCCCTCAACAGATTTTAGAGTGCGGTACAATAGACTCATTCAGAAAACAAATACACACTCACTTGTTGTAGTGCGGCGACGGCCTGATGAACGAGCCTCCCATAACCCAGTTAGCCAGCGGGGTACCTCTTTGGCCGACTCGGTAAGGAGCGGCTCTCCCGTCACGCTGGTCTGGTCGCGGGTTCAATCCCAGGCAGCCGCCGAATACCCTGATCTTGATTAATTTCTCGTGTGTTTCGATACACGCAGAGGACGTGTGGGACCGAGAGAGTAATAGAAAAAAGAGAATAGAAAATCTCGTCATTAAATTGTCACCACAACACACCAACACGAACAATGACACTTGATTCACTCTCCCTGCACACCCGGCCCCTGTCCCCCAACAGCCAACACAAATGTGCGTGTTATGCACCGAACTATAATTCTTGCCGAAAATTAGGGCAGGGTGTCAATACACACTCACTTGTCACCACAACACACCAACTCTAACAGTGACACTTGATTCACTCCCCTCCCCTGCACACCCGGCTCCCCCGTCCCCCCAACAGCCAACACAAATATGCGTGTTATGCTGAATGGGTGCCCTGCGCATTAAATATCAAGATCAAGAAGTATCAGACATGAAAACTGAACCAATGGATATTTGTGATATTATTCGTGAAAGCAATTAAGACACTCACTCACTCACTACGATGTTTGAGAATAAGTGCATTGAAGACTATTACCGAGGCTAACGTTGTAATTGTTGACGGCCCTCGAGAGCGCTGCAGCAGCGGCGGAGCAGGGCCTGAAACCTCATCTACGGTAAACGGTAAACACCTACTATCCATATCAGACCCTATGACATACCGTTTTTCACAAATATCTTTCAAACGAAGACTCGGATCCGCATGGGGCTTTGGCACAGATTGCTTCACACACTCCGCTAATTTTTGACGCTATTGTGCAATGCCAGATGCGGTTAATTATGGCGTTTACTCGTGACTGTGATGGCAAAACCTGCGTGAGCCACTTACACATTCGAACAGGTGAGGCGTGACGTATTTGTGACGTGTATCCACCGCCTACCTCCACCCCTGGCTTCCCCTACTCCCACCCCTCCCTTTCCCTCCCTCCTACCCTCCTTCTCCCCCGCACTCTCTCCCCACGCCCTCTTTCTCCCCTATACCTGCCCCCCTCTCTCTCTCTCTCTCTCTCTCCTCCGAGGAAAATGATCGAATGTTTTAAAATACTTAATGGTTTCACGAATGCAGACAGAACAAAATTGTTTATGATCGATGACACTGCGAACGAGGAACAATGGCACAAAACTCAAATGTAGACAAGTAAATTCAGACTGCACCAAATTTTTCTTCACCAACGTTGAAGTGCGAGAATGGAATAAGCTCCCACCATCAGTGGTCCAGTGTAACACGATTGACTCCTTTAAAAACAAGCTCGACCGTCACTTCCTTGAACTTAATATTCACTAGAGTAGAAAAGCAACATTTTGGAGCCATCTAATTAATGTAGAATCACTTAGGTTTAAGGACAGACCATCTAGTCTGGACCATGGGGTCTGTGTGGTCTGATTTTCTATGTAAATCTCTCTCTCTCTCTCTCTCTCTGTCTCACTTGTGATGTACACGAGATATGAATACATGCACACGTATGACTTGAATTAATGGCAGATAAATATAAATTATATGAAGTCTGCATCAGCATCAACAGTGATGACGAGGATGACCTGTTTGTCGATGGTGATGAATTTTAATTATATATATATATATATATATATATATATATATATATATATATATATATATATATATATATATATATATATATATATATATATATATATATATATATATATATATATATATATATATATATATATATATATATATATATATATAAATATATATATATATATATATATACATATATATATATATATATATATATATATATATATATATATATATATATATATATATATGTGGTCAGTTATTTACATTATTAATCCACCTATCATATACTGCTGTCTATTTTGTTTGCTATGACTTTTAACATAGCTATCTACATGAACACATGTCGTATAGCAGTCTTTTTCCTAATATCAGAAGAAAATTTTCATATTTCTCCAATTTCGTTTCACGTTTTTACTCTGCAATGAATTCCCGCTTCAATTCCATCCTTATTCCTTTCCGTCTCTTGCGATTTCCTATGAGTGATCAAGCGTCAGCTTCGTGATTAATCCCATCACACGCTCAACGTAACCTGTGGGAAGGAGGTCATATACTCGTACAACTTTCATTGGTTGTATAATTGCCAAACAAACCTCATACAGCACTTAAGCAACATCCAGTTACGCTGGAACAGGAATCAGGGTCGTGCATAAACACCCTACCATACTTGGCATATACTGTCGAGTTATCCGCCATTATAGACAAGTCATATGCGTGCAAAGCCTCACATCGCAAGTGCACCGAGAGAGAGAGAGAGAGAGAGAGAGAGAGAGAGAGAGAGAGAGAGAGAGAGAGAGAGAGAGAGGGGGGGGGGCGGGTCTGGGGGAGAAAGAGGGCGGGAGGAGAGGGTGCGGGGGAGAAGGAGGGTTGGAGGGAGGGAAAGGGAGGGGTGGGAGTAGGGGAAGCCAGGGGTGGAGGTAGGCGGTGGATACACGTCACAAATACGTCACGCCTCACCTGTTCGAATGTGTAAGTGGCTCACGCAGGTTTTGCCATCACAGTCACGAGTAAACGCCATAATTAACCGCATTTGGCAATGCACAATAGCGTCAAAAATTAGCGGAGTGTGTGAAGCAATCTGTGCCAAAGCCCCATGCGGATCCGAGTCTTCGTTTGAAAGATATTTGCGAAAAACGGTATGTCACAGGGTCTGATATGGATAGTAACTGTTCCACTAGACTATTTGCCGACGATAGTTTGCTGTTTCGAGCAATGAAGACTACTGACGAATGCAGACTGCTAAAAAGACTTGGACGCCCTCCAGCGGTGGGAGCGCACCTGGCAGATGCAGTTCCGACCAGACAAATGCAAACTGTTAAGATTCACCAGAGCTCACAACCCCATCCATCACACTTACACTCTCCATTATTCAGACCTTGAATCAGTCCACACACACAAGTATCTTGGTGTCCACCTCTCCACTAACCTAAAGTTCAACACTGACATAGACCACATCAGTGCCACAGCCAACCGAACCCTGGGGTACCTGAGGAGGAATTTACATAACTGCACACCTGACATTAAACACATAGCTAATGACACTTGTGAGACCAACACTTGAATACTGCTCCACGGTGTGGGATCCTTACACACACAGAAACATTGATAGGTTAGAACAAATCAACACCAAGACTTGGTAAATGAACTACTAATTTTACTCTCTGGTTTAAGTGATCAACAATTAATTCTACTTTGAGGTATAATTAACCAACATTATTAAGGAGTGCCCATGCCAGGCACGACATTAAGAATATTTTTCTGTTGACCAGCAGACTTACTATAGTCAAACCATTTCCAATAGTCTGTTGAGGCAGTGGCTTCTGCAGGTCCTTTCCTCCCTTCTGCTTTGCCACACAGTTCCAGTTACCTATTTCCTCCGTTTCCTGTCCCGTCTTTCACAAACTGGGCACCTGTAATGCACCACTACTTGATTTACATTTCTCAGCCCTGAGCATCTCTTTGTGGCACCACTTATCACCCCTGTGCACAGGGCAGAGTTAGTAGCCATTTCTCTTCCACACCAACTACCTTCCTGTATAGATGATTTCTCAGTAATTACTTATTGTGCTGTATCAGCTGTTACGTGCTACATCAAGCTGTAATACTCAAACTGCAGGTTAATCCAATAAAAAAAGTGAATGACTAAGTCATGTGTTATTATTCCCAAGCTCCATTGGCAATGGCGAGTACACATTATATAACTGAAGCATATTACACATTCATTGAACACAATTAAAACTAACTACCGTAATCAAATTAAATGTAACCTAACCTCATCTGACCTAATGAAACTAAATATAAGGTAACCTAACATAACCTGGCCTTAATGCCTGCTCCCAAAATGAAATAAATGGAAATAAATATGATATTAATTTGAAAAATATATCTGAGGAACAAAAAGAGGGAAAATGACAAGAATTGAACTATGAAACAAGAATTGTTGGCTTCAAGATGACCTCAACTGACTAAGAATGACAAGATCTACGCAATGTGACAGTTCAGAATTGAGTCTTGAAAATGATTTCTGATGATTAAGAATGACATGATCTACTGAATGACAACAATTGTCTGCTTTGAAAATGACCTCAGCTGAAATAATATTGCATGCATTTAACCTTTACATCCCTCTCCAACATCCTATTCCATTCAGTCACAACTGTTACCATAATCCCCTTTTCTCTCTTATATACATACATCACTCAAGTAGCATGTGCTCAATCATATCGTCACCCCTCTTTCACACCTACATGAATGTCACACCTTGGGACTAACACCTTGCCACCATCTGGAAGAGGATGTCCTCCCCTCCGGCACCACCACACTGCACTCAACCTCCCACCACTATCATTCCAACCTCCCACTGATGTGTTAGATCCCTGAACCCCTACCTACTGTTCTTTACAATGTGTTTATAATGTGTACATTTTTAGCTTAGCGGCTGGTAAGACCAAATACACTATATTATTACTATTAACACACACACACTTGACCAATAAGCCCAGGCCACAACAGCCAGCCCATCACAGTCACCAAAAAGATCAGACCTTTCACAGGACCCACCAACCACAAGAAGCCTGGGGTGGAAAGTGAATAACAGATCATGCCGTCACAGTCACCATTTGTTCCAACAGATGAATATTTTCTGTTCTCACTACACACAGCCCTGTAACACCACCACAACAAACACTTGCACTCACACACACAGCAGAACTGAATCAGCACAGCACCTCAGGAGAAGTGGACCTTCATGTGCCTGACAATCTCACACTTAGTCATGAAACGTTTCCCACAAACATCGCACTTGAACCCTTTATGACCAGAGTGTCTGAAGACATGCCTGCCCAATATACTCTTCAGTTTGAACCTTTTCCCACAAACTTCACACTCATGACTTCTTGCATCAGTGTGTGTAACAAGGTGTAATTTGAGGGTACCCTTCCGACTGAAACATTTCCCACAAACTTCACACTCATGATTTCTTTCACCAGTGTGTGTAAGAGTGTGTAATTTGAGGGTACCCTTCTGACTGAAACATTTCCCACAAACTTCACACTCATGATTTCTTTCACCAGTGTGTGTAAGAGTGTAATTTGAGGTACCTTGACTGAAACATTTCCCTAAACTTCACACTCATGATTTCTTTCACCAGTGTGTGTAAGAGTGTGTAATTTGAGGGTACCTGACTACTGAAAATTTTCCACAAACTTCACACTCATGATTTCTTTCACCAGTGTGTGTAAGAGTGTGTGATTTGAGGTTACTCTTCAGACTGAAACATTTCCCACAAACTTCACACTCATTATTTCTTTCACCAGTGTGTGTAAGAGTGTGTAATTTGAGGGTACCCTTCAGACTGAAACATTTCCCACAAACTTCACACTCATGATTTCTTTCACCAGTGTGTATAAGGGTGTGTTTCTTGAGGGTATCCTTCAGACTGAAACATTTCCCACAAACTTCACACTCATGATTTCTTTCACCAGTGTGTGTAAGAGTGTGTAATTTGAGGGTACCCTTCCGACTGAAACATTTCCCACAAACTTCACACTCATGATTTCTTTCACCAGTGTGTGTAAGAGTGTGTAATTTGAGGTTACCCTTCTGACTGAAACATTTCCCACAAACTTCACACTCATGATTGCTTTCACCAGTGTGTGTAAGAGTGTGTAATTTGAGGTTATCCTTCCGACTGAAACATTTTCCACAAACTTCACACTTATAATTTTTTTCACCAGTGTGTGTAAGGGTGTGTTTCTTGAGAGTACCCTTCTCAGTGAAACATTTTTCACAGATTTCACACTCATGATTTCTTTCACCAGTGTGTGTGAGAGTGTGTAATTTGAGGTTACCCTTGTGACTGAAACATTTCCCACAAACTTCACACTCATGATTTCTTTTACCAGTGTGTGTAAGGGTGTGTTTCTTGAGGTTATCCTTCAGACTGAAACATTTCCCACAAACTTCACACTCATGATTTCTTGCACTGGTGTGTGTAAGGGTGTGTGTGTTGAGGTGACCCTTCTGACTGAAACATTTCCCACAAACTTCACACTCATGATTTCTTGCACCAGTGTGTGTAAGGGTGTGTGTGTTGAGGTGACCCTTATGATTGAAACATTTCCCACAAACTTCACACTCATGATTTCTTGCACTGGTGTGTGTAAGGGTGTGTGTGTTGAGGTGACCCTTATGATTGAAACATTTCCCACAAACTTCACACTCATGGTTTCTTGCACCAGTGTGTGTAAGGGTGTGATGTTTGGGGTTACTCCTATTACTAAACCTTTTGCCACACTCCCGACTTTCATGAGGTCTTACACCAGAGTGTGTGGGTGTATTTGTTGAGGTCATCCTTCCCTGCATGTCTTTTCTCACACTCTTGGCTTTGGTCAGTAAACTTGCTCTCATTCTCAGATCTTCTCACACTTCTGAAATTCAAACTTCCCCCTTTGTGGATGAAGAGGCCAGCAGTTGTTGTTGTTGTTGTTGGTGGTTGTGTTGGTGGTGTTTTTTATCATCACGTCCTGAACCTGACCTCACCAGTAGCAGTCTGCTCCTGCTGATCCCAGCCTTGCAGCCCACTGCTGTCCTGCCTAACTACTCTGGATGTGAGGAGTTGGCTGGCCTTGAGGAACCTCAGAGATGCTGGAGAAGGCGGCGAGGTTGCTTCAAAGCCACACTCAGTGAGCAATTGAGCAGGCAAGGCGAGGGATGCACCAAGGAGTCCTGAAGTCAGCGGCAGCAGGGACGGAACAAGTACTGACCACAGAAACTGTCTCGATGCCTCACTTCAACACTAACACCAGTGGTGGACATTGGGACACAAAGTCATGTGCTGAAAAAAAAAAAAAAGAACATAAGAACATAAGAACGTAAGGAGTCTGCAAGAGGCCGGTTGGCCTATACAAGGCAGCTCCTGTACACTCAACCCCACCTTACCTCACCATCCATGGCTTTATCTAACCTCTTCTTGAATGTATCTATGGTATTGGCACCCACAACATGGCTCGCAAGCCTGTTCCATTCGTCCACCACTCTATTGGTGAACCAATTCTTGCCTATGTCTTTGTTGAATCTGAATTTGTCTAACTTAAAACCATTGCCACGCGTCCTACCTGGCTCTTTCACTCTCAAAATTTTATTGACATCCCCTTTATTAAATCCCTTCATCCATTTATAAACTTCGATCAAGTCTCCTCGCAACCTTCGCCTTTCTAGAGAGTGTAGATTTAACTGCTTCAGCCTGTCTTCGTAAGGCAAGTTTCTCACCCCCTGAATCATCTTTGTCATCCTCCTCTGTACAGATTCTAACATATTGATATCCATTCTATAATAGGGGGACCAGAACTGAACTGCATAATCAAGATGAGGTCTAGCTAGTGCTAAGTAAAGTTTGAGGATGACTTCAGCGCTCTTATTGCTCATGCTCCTTGAGATGAAACATAGTAGTCTGTTTTCCCGATTTTTAGCCTGAATGCATTGAGCCCTAGGACGGGGAAACTGAAGTTGGTGGGAGGGATCAGGGCGGTGGTGGGTGCACCGAAGGCAAGCCACAGGGCACCGGGTCAGGCAAATAGTGTGTGTACTTATAATAAGCTAATGCAATAATATATTCATTGATAAATATGTCTTTTGAACTAACCTAAATAAATCTGAAGCGATATTCGTAACAATACTAAGACAGAACTACACGTAAATGGACAATATCCAGCGACCAAAGCTGCAAGCTTGATAGTTTTAAGGCCTGTTAACACATTAATCGCGTTTGGCAACTCAGCGCTCTTGCCTGCTCCGCGGAACTTTCACGGCGCCCACCACGCCAGTGTCCGTTGGACTTTTGCAGAGAGAGGAGTTATGTACCATTATGAGAGGATAGCCTGTATTATAGTGTAAAAATCCACGGTACAAATATATACCAAATCGCGGACCACTAATATTTTTCCCCTCTGCCGCGTATTGGTGCACCAATGTACCAGGCATGGGTTGGCGCATATATGTACCAGTTCGCGACGCACTGACGATATAGTCTTGTTCTGCTATTTGGTGTAGTTTTTATGATTATTATACGAGTTTGTGTCGATACAATATCTTACATTTTGATGAGCTGTACATAAAAAAACTATTAATAATGTTTTTTTCCCTCCTTTTCAACAGAAATGAACCCGACCGTCTTTTAAGGAGGGCGATCGGATACCTCATCTGGTGATTCAGATGATTCAGGTTTTTTGTCAGTTCAGATGACCCAGATGATGAGCTCTCCGAGGAAAGTGACGAGTTAGAAACAGATGAAGAGCAGGATGGGGAACATTATTTTCTTCTGTTATGAGCAAAATTTTAATTTATCAGGAATTTTTTTTATGTTATTTGCGGAGTGGTATTTCCCTCTACAGTTCAGTAAAATACACTATAATAAATCAACCATTGGGATAATCTAATATTCCAAGTACTAGTAAGTAGTGATCTGGAGCATTATTTTTTCTGTTATGAAAGCAAGATTTTAATTTATTAGGATTTTTTTTTTTTACGTTGTTTGATATGAGGGGCATTTGCCTCTACAGTTGATTACTGTTACATAATGAAATGCTTATATTTGGAAGCAAAATGTCACCAAGCTTTAAATGTATTTTGGATGCCTTTACATAGCTATATATTTATTACCTTATCATTTTGAACTTATTACCTGGTACCATTGCAACACATCTGCAGTCATAATAAATACAAATTTACCCACAAATTGTTTATATACTCATGTTTGTAAAAGTTTATAGAAAGGGCTATTCGGGCCACAGATGTACCAATATGCAACAAGTGAAACATCTGCTCAGCACACTGGCGGCCCAGTAAGTGAACAAGGTATAAACAATCATATGTGAACATTTCATGACAATCAAATGAATACAAATGGCAAGACACATGAAATGGAAAAAAAAATCTTGGAGCCAAAATCTTGAAAATTTGTTTTTTACACTTCAAAAAATTTCACAAAATCGACAAAACGTCTGACAGTCTTTTGTAAGGTATCAATATAATCTACAACTAAACGGCAATTTTTCTCATTTTGTACATTTTTTAAAAATGTAAAAAGAAAACGGGAGAAAAAGTGGAGAAAATTATTAGCGAAAATGAATTTCAATTTTTTTAAGCCAGAAATTTTTTTTTAAAAATTACAAAATGATAAATGTAGATCTATACACAAAGTTTCTATGGTATATTTTTTTCAACTAAAGTCTGTGAAACAAAAATAAGATTTTATGCTTTGTTTGAGTCTCCTCTACACATTCACCCAAATTTCACAAAATTCACAGAATGTCATACACTTACACCAACAAACAACATACTAAAATTTCAAATCCATAGGACATACTGTGTGCCCAGGAGGGACCCCCCCGGGCGCCCTCCTTAACCCGAGAACGTTGGCAGACCCTTTTTTAGGCTTTCACGAGTCGTGGCTGTGGTACGGTGGACCCTAAAAAGGGCTCGCCATAAAACGCCTAATTCGAGCTAATTGTAGGCGGTGGTGGCATAGCGCAACCCACCATGAATGCCCTAGGTCAATGTGGTGGGTGGGTGATCTTGAGGTGGGCTTTTTTGTCATAGGTGGTGCTGTAAGGTCGTGGCATACTGAATTAGCTATCCATACAGTGATCACTTGGCAAATTCTCTGTAGTACACAACAAGCGACTCTCGGCTAGATGCCACGCATCACGTGACTGTTTTATTGTAACAAACATCACCCAAAAAGAATGGAGTTTGAGTAAAAGTAAATATTTGTAACGGCTTTATGGTTATGAGAGGAGTACTCTGATGTACGTTCCATGCTCTTTCCTTAGTCTCAAAATGCAGAGTAGTTTTGTCGTTTCTCGGGCACTTCTCGGCCTTCCCATAGCCGAAGCCTACGGGTTAATAAGGCAGTGAGGCCGCTGATTGGGTGAGCGCCGGCGATGACGTCATTGGACTCCCAGCGAATCACAAGCGTGTTTTCAGAGCTCAGCCAATCGTAAGGCTTCATCTGTGGCTTTAAAATGACCCGTTCTCTTTCTGTTTTCTTTCTTTTTCCAAGGTACATATTTTGAGATAACAAGGGAGTAAAGGAGGAAAAAAAGTGAGCTCCGGGGGGCAGCATGACCCAATTATAATGGCACCACTATAAACAGTTGCCTGCGCCATGACAGGCTCGGGGCCGACCATTAGGCTCAGATGGATAGTTTACCGGCGCCATAAGCCACATAAAAAAAAAATATAAAAAATCTCCACGGATCGGAACAAATAAGCGCTTTTTCAGTGTTTTCAATACCTTGAGTTTCGCGACCCTCGAGTTTAGCGCTACACCTTCGGAACAAAGCGAGCACGAAACTGGAGAGGGTACTGTAGTCATAACATAAATACTGGCCTAAGGCAAAAACCTTCTCTTTCATCGTACTTTTATTTATCCTGAAATGTACACATTTCCATTTTTTGTGGGTAATAAATAGCCATAGGAAGAGTGGTGGTTGGCCCAAGCCCGACGTGGTGCAGGCAAGTGTTTATACTGGCGCCGTCTATTCTTGGCTCATACAGCCCGTCCACACCCTGGCCCTCCACTCCTTCCTGTCCCAAGTGTACCCGTCCACACCCTAGCCCTATGCTCCTTCCTGTCCCAATTACTGCCCGTCCACACCCTGGCCCTCCCCTCCTTCCTGTCCCAATTACAGCCCGTCCACACCCTGGCCCTCCGCTCCTTCCTGTCCCAAGTGTACCCGTCCACACCCTGGCCCTCCCCTCCTTCCTGTCTCAATTACAGCCCGTCCACACCCTGGCCCTCCGCTCCCCAGCAAACATGGGCTTATTGGGCCAGCATCGGCTACTGTCGGGGTTGTGTCGGCAGCGGCGGCTGAGTGACTGTTGCAGCAAACCGCTTCGTTAGCGGTGTCGGCCTTACATCAGTAAATGTTAATTGAACCAATTAATACTAAAACCAAATTGGCCCGATACAGTTTGCCTCATATTTGCCTCAATCATGAGCTAATGTATAACACTGCATTTATGCAAACATACAAAAAAATGGATTATCCGTTTTCCGATCGGGATTACAGGCAGCGAACGTTCAAGATCAAGATCAAGTTCAACTTTTTCCGCTTAAATATTGTTTACGTTGTAAAACGGCTCATCCAAGAAGCCGTCCCGTCATCGTTGAACAATTTACCACTCTACACACAAGTGGTGAGTTATCTTTGATAAATCTTTGAAAGATGAAGTCTTCAAAGTGGACATTAGCCCAAAAAGCTAAGAGAAAATGTTGTCAGTATCCATATACAAGCCAACCCAAACACGCCCAACGATCTATCCCTCGTCAATGTGTCAATCTTGCACACACTACTACTGACTCTGGGTGATGGTGATGATGATGTGATATTGTCATGTGAAGGGAAGCAGGATGTAGATTGTGGAGCTCAGCAGGTGTTAAATACAGATGATCACAAAAGAAAGCAAACTGAAATCTGTTCTTCACTTAGTAATGAAGTGTCGTAACTGTATACCCCTAAGGGAGCCGTGTTACAGGTAGACAAGTGTAATAGGAAAAACATAGATGGCGACTCACCAGTAGGTATGTTGTGTGCCACAGTATGCCACAGCTGGCCACCCTGTCCAGTATACACAAACTAAAGAGGCCTCCTAGTAAGATATATAGTTAAGTTAATGGGCTGCTGGTGTGCTGGCCGGCGACTCAGACTATGCTGCTGGTGTGTAGTATGATGAAGACGGGGCGTGGATGGTGTGGTGACGCGAGCAGCGAGAGCGGTGTGTTTGTCACTTATGGTGGTCAGTGGATAACTAAACCGTGTGGGTATCGGGCGCCTCCCTTCTCAACTTTTACTAACACGCAGAACCCACTGCGTCGAACCCGTTTCACCCTTTAATAACTTATGGTGCTTGACTAACCACTATTGCCAATTCCCTTCTTACCATTATTATATACAATATGTACAACCTATCATACCTATATGATTATGCACGTATAGTTATGATATGAAGTAAAAGTATTTGATAGTGACTGTGAAATCACAATTCATCCAAAAGTACCTCCAGTTGTGTCAGAAAATGCACAAAGCCAGCTGCTACAATGGGCTGTTGATAATCAAATAACTCACACAGCTATTAATTCATTGTTAACCATTCTAAAACTAAATTATGATGCGTCCCTTCCTTCAGAGGCTCGCACACTGCTCAAAACTCCAGTCAACCAAACATCACTTATTACACAAAAATGTGGAGGCCAGTATTACCATTTTGGTTTGCTCAAAACTATTGATAAATATGAAACAAGACATACATCTAAAGAGTCCATTCAGCTACTTGTACACAATGGTTTGTCTTTGAAAATAAACTGTGATGGCATACCATTACATCGGAGCTCTAGAGCACAATTTTGGACAATACTGATTAATTTTCAGTGTGAAGGACTTAAACCCAACTGTTCTCCAGAAGTTGTACGAATATTTTATGGCATGTCAAAACCTAATGATGTTGATGAATTTTTGAAAGATTTCATTGATGAATTGAAACTTGTATCTAATGGGTATAAGCTTGGTGAGCATCTTATCCCAGTCCACACAGCCTCCTTTATTTGTGATGCCCCAGCACGACAGTTCTCTAAAAGAATCACATCTCACAATGGTTACTCAGGATGTGAGAGGTGTCAACAGGTGGGGGAATATGAGGCTGGAACTGTGGTATTTCCAGAATTGAATTCTCTACCACGATCAGATGAAAATTTTCTTGCTCAAAGTGACAGTAATCACCACCGAGGTATATCCCCTCTTGCAAAGCTGAATATGACAAATTGTTTAGTGTCAAAATTTGTATTGGATCCTATGCACTTAGTGTATTTGGGTGTTATGAGAAAACTTCTCAATCTTTGGCTCAAAGGACCCTTAAATGTAAGGATAGGCTCTCACAAGAAAAACTTAATATCTAAAAACCTGGTCAATGTAGCAAAATTCATGCCTGCGGAATTCAACCGTAAACCAAGGTCGCTAGATGAGCTTGATAGATTCAAAGCAAATGAGTCAAGAAGTTTTCTTCTATATACAGGCCCTGTGGTTTTGAAAGATACCACTGACATCAACATATATAACAATTTCATGTTGCTGTTCAGTGCAGTCAGTCTCTTGTCCAGAAAAGATATTCCAAATTCTGTTGAGTATGCAAAAGACTATTTACTCAAGTTCACTGAGCACTTTATCCAGATATATGGGAAAAGATATGCTGTTTACAAAGTTCATAATTTGTGGCATCTACCTGATGATGTCGCAAAACATGGTACTCTTGATAGTTTTTCGGCATTTGAATTTGAAAACTTTTTGGGAGTCATAAAAAATCTCTTGAGGAAACCCAACTTCCCTTTATCTCAAGTTATCAATAGGATTTCAGAAAGAAATATAAGTATGGATGTGGAAGAACATATCTATCCTGTCCTGAAAAGATTCATGCACAAGGCCCTTTACTTGATGAAATGGTATGCCAGCAGTACAAGGAATTATACTTGGAAAAATACTGTTTTAAAGTCACACCTGCTGATCAAGGAGTAATGATTAACAATGAAATTGGATGCATTCAAAATATTATTTCAAATAAATGTGAGCCTAATAATATAAGTATAATATATCAAGTATATCAGGTTAAGGAAATTGTTTTTCATTACCCATTATCATCTGCAAATTTAGGAATTTACAAAGTTAAAACACTGCAAAAAGATTTGAAGATATCTTCTTACATGGCAATCCAAAGAAAATATTTGCTGATACAATTATCACAAAATTCATTTGCTGCTTTTCCACTTGTTCACAGCCTTCAGCCACAGTGATTCAATCAATCAGCATGACTTCCAAAGAGTTTTGTAGTTGTGTTTGTTGAAACACAAGAGGTGGATGTTGCTCCAAGCATTTGGCTTTCAAAAAATGAAAGAAAATGTAGATGGCCTCCATACAGAGACTCCCAGAAAACTCAAAAGGCTATCAAGGACCAAGTCATGCCTGGGGAAAGTTGGCCTACCTATCCAGTGTGAGTACTTGGCTTTTAGGGTGAGTATTTTCTTCCTGTTGAGGTATTATTTGGCCTCATGTAGGCTCATACTGTCCCCTGATTTCCTATGGTACACATTCAATCACAGACAAGTTGGGGATTGCAGTTAGTTAATCTTTGAAGTTGCACCTTTGATAGGATGTTAATTCAAAGGTGTTGAAATTATTATTGAGGAGGTGATGAGAAGGTCTAGAGTAGGGGAACAGCAGCCTTTCAGTGGCCATTAGATTTTACAGAATTAATAATGTATAGTTAATATATTTACATCACATTATTTTTTGACAGGAGTGCTGCTCATGAAGCCACAATTTTCTACAGATGAGAAGGAGATTGGTCAAACAATTATGAAATATCTCCGTCGTTCCAGCGATCGTTGTGGAGGTAGAGCACAAAGGTTGAAATCCCAGTCAAATGATTCAGCACATTCATCACAAGATGGTGTTTTGTCAGACATAGATAGCTAGATCTTAATTAGGTGTTTGATCACAATAGCCATGTCAGAGTATGGTTTAAGTATTTGTATACGGTTCTTTTTTACTGGGAAAGTAATGGAAGGAATTTCATCTCATGCATTACAAAAGATTCTCCAAGGAAAAGATTACTGGATTTGTTATTTTCAGTTTCTGTTTGAATCCCCTTAACTTCTTGCAATGTTTCATGCAGTTAATACTGTATTCATCATCATCATCATTATTATTATTATTATTATTATTGTTCATTAGTTGTTGTTTTTTTTCAGTTCAGTTTTTACTTCCCTAATATTGGAGTTGAAGAGTTAGTTAATTTATTTTTGAATATTCTGTTTCCTGTTTTATTTATTTTTCACAGATAATGGTGATTTTTGTTGGCAAAATGAAGAAATAGTTGAGGAAAGGTACCGTAAATAATGCTATCCTGCGTGAGTTGAAGGAGATTTTTTTTTCAGGAGTACAGTGCGTCAAGGGACCATACTGGCTATCCAGCGGCGACTCGAAGACAAGTAGTTTGGACTTAACTCGGTTCCTCTTTTCTATTTCGGGAAAAAATAATACTGGCTGTCGTTTGGAGCCAAATGTCCAAACGTGGTACCTGCTGATAGAAAAAAAATGTATTTACCCTTTGCTGGTAAGGTTTTAAAGTTTGCATCTGTGTGTGGTGTGTGTGACCACTGAGGGGCGAATGTGCCGTGGGCCGGTCTCCTGAGCGGCCCAAACAGACAAAATATTAGCTTTTGTTTTTTTTTTTGCCCCTTAATTTTGCTCTCCAGCAGCTTAAGAATGACTTGCTGTTAAATAATTGTTAGCTGAAGAACCTATATCTATTTTGACTTCTGGTCTTAAGATAAGTGATTTACAGACGCCCTCTCCAGCGAGAGGGCGTCTGTAAATCACTTATCTTAAGACCAGAAATCAAAATAGCTACTAACAATTATTTAACAGCAAGTTAAATCATTCTTAAGCTGCTGGACAGCAAAATAAAGCCCAGGGCAAAAAAATACAAAACCTCCAAGCTACTATTTTGTCTGTTTGGCCCGCTCAGGAGACTGCGGCCTGCTGACTAACTAATTAGCTAACGAGGGGGCTTCAGCCCCCTCGAAGACCCTGCTAACCAAGGGGGGGCTGCCCTGGACCCCCCCCTCTTAAAGGTGCGTGTTCTAAAAAAAAAATAACCACGCGTGGTGGACCTGGTCTCACATGCGTGGGCTAATGGCTAACAAAGCGTACCATCGCTAACCAAGCGTATTATCGGAAATAGTATTAGGTAAAGGTGCGTGTTCACACCAAAAAAATAATAATAACAACGCATGGTGGACCTGGTCTCACATAGCGTATCATTGCTAACCGGATCGTTGGCAACGCTGCTCATATTGCAATGGCGTCGCCCTGTAAACACATCGTCCGTATGTATAATATGCCCTTAACTACAATATGGAGGTGCGGAGTGATTTTCAAAAATTACCTTGCGTGGTTTCCGTACGTTGTAAAAAAAACCCGGAATGTATGAAATTTCCCTACATCTTAGTAATTGTAAGGAATTTCCCTACATCTAGGGTATTTTTCAACCCCTCATAACTCAAAAACTATGCATTTGCAACGCATTTCATGTTTACCACCGCATTCCCCGAAGTCTCAATGGCCCCCTAGCCAATTTTGGTTGCGAGGGGTGAGTATGGGCAAACACTAGAATAATACCCCCAAGTGTAGCCCGTCCACACCCTGGCCCTCCCCTCCTTCCTGTCCCAAGTGTAGCCGGTCCACACCCTGGCCCTCCCCTCCTTCCTGTCCCAAGTGTAGCCCGTCCACACCCTGGCCCTCCCCTCCTTCCTGTCCCAAGTGTAGCCGGTCCACACCCTGGCCCTCGCCTCCTTCCTGTCCCAAGTACAGCCCGTCCACACCCTGGCCCTCCCCTCCTTCCTGTCCCAAGTGTAGCCGGTCCACACCCTGGCCCTCCCCTCCTTCCTGTCCAAAGTGTAGCACGTCCACACCCTGGCCCTCCCCTCCTTCCTGTCCCAAGTACAGCCCGTCCACACCCTGGCCCTCCCCTCCTTCCTGTCCCAAGTGTGGCCCGTCCACACCCTGGCCTCCCCTCCTTCCTGTCCCAAGTGTAGCCCGTCCACACCCTGGCCCTCCCCTCCTTCCTGTCCCAAGTGTAGCCCGTCCACACCCTGGCCCTCCCCTCCTTCCTGTCCCAAGTGTTGCACTTCCACACCCTGGCCCTCCCCTCCTTCCTGTCCCAAGTGTAGCCCGTCCACACCCTGGCCCTCCACTCCTTCCTGTCCCAAGTGTAGCCCGTCCACACCCTGGCCCTCCCCTCTCTACGGTCCCAAGTGTAGCCCGTCCACACCCTGGCCCTCCCTCCTTCCTGTCCCAAGTGTAGCCCGTCCACACCCTGGCCCTCCCTCCTTCCTGTCCCAAGTGTAGCTGGTCCACACCCTGGCCCTCCCTCCTTCCTGTCCCAAGTGTAGCACGTCCACACCCTGGCCCTCCCCTCCTTCCTGTCCCAAGTGTAGCCCGTCCACACCCTGGCCCTCCGCTCCTTCCTGTCCCAAGTGTAGCCCGTCCACACCCTGGCCCTCCCCTCCTTCCTGTCCCAAGTGTAGCCCGTCCACACCGAGGCCCTCCCCTCCTTCCTGTCCCAAGTGTAGCCCGTCCACACCTGGCCTCCCCTCCTTCCTGTCCCAAGTGTAGCCCGTCCACATCCTGGCCCTCCCTCATTCCTGTCCCAAGTGTAGCCCGTCCACACCCTGGCCCTCCCCTCCTTCCTGTCCCAAGTGTAGCCCGTCCACACCCTGGCCCTCCCCTCCTTCCTGTCCCAAGTGTAGCCCGTCCACACCCTGGCCCTCCACCACCCGCACACTCACCCTGGGGGCCTGCACGCCGAGGGGCTCCTCCTCCTCCACGAGAAACACTGCCAGGGCACTTCAGGCAGTGCTTCCACATCCAAAATCTTAAATTCCTTTAACCTCTAGTACAATTTCCTTAGATTTCCTTTTGACCAATCCCTCAATTTTTTTATATTTTCCCTTTTTTTTTTAGGTTTTTTTTTTTTTTTTTCATTCGAAGCTAAACAGCAGTAGTAACATAAAGTACTTTTTGTTTTTAATTTATTTAATTGTTAATTGTTTAACTGTTGAAGTATCACTTGATTTCTAATTATTATCGTAAGTTTTTATGCATATCCCTAAAGGAACTCATTTATACATCATTGTAGTAGTGCATATGTATATATAACTACATGAAACGCACAAAAAAAAATAAAAAAAATATTCTTCACCTTTTTTGATAATGTTTTCTGTTTTTTAATGTATACTGTGCCAATTCTGTTTCTACATACAGAATTGAACATTCACACAAACTGTCTCTCCTCACTTTCTGGACGATGAAAAAATAATATAATATATAGTTTTTTTTATACTTTTTTATATAAATGGAAAAAATTTTAATGAAATCCTAGATTTAGTAATTTCCTAAACATGATCCTTTAAACATCAATTTACTTCAGGGCACGCGGCGGACCTCGACCTTGATCTTGATGTCACAGGGGACTTGTTTGCTTCCTCCTCCTCCTCTTCTTCTCCTTCCTTTATAGCTTCTTGGCTCCTTCTTGATTGTTTCACTTTTCTGTCTCCCTATATTCAGACTTTCCTATTTTATCCTTTCCGATTGACCTATTTTCCCATTTCTTTATTTTATTTCCCTGTTTTCTTCTTTTCCCTTCTCCTCTTGTTTATCTGCAACAATAAACTATTGTTATGCCGGACGTGTTACGTGGGTTCCGTGTCGCCGTCAGGAGACTCCGTGGGAGGGAGATATGTAAACACTTTGCACAGCTTCTGTAGTTTAATATTCTTCCTTAGTTGTACACTTCACTCGGACTCTTCACTTACCACTAGCTTACTATGACTGGGACTGGCCCTCTCTCGCCCTCTTCTCCTATATATATCCAGAACAGTACAGTCTAGAATATTACAGTATATTTCAGATCATACAAGAACATGTAGCAAAAATATATGCGAGTTGGCAACACTTCCCGCCTGGCGCCTGGCCGCGCCCCGTGGGGCGCGGACGGCTCGCCTTGCTCTCCGCCCCTTTGCGTCTGTCTCTTGGTGCGCCTCGTCGTCGTCCGCTTTTTGGGGTGTCCCTGGAACATCTGCCGAAGCCGGGAGGTTATCTCCCTCGGCTGAAAGGGCCAGGAGGCCTACGTCGTCGTCGACCTCCTCTCGGTCCTGGACGTCCCTTGCGTTTTCGTCGGCTGCTGGGTGTCTGTAGTTGTTCCAGGTGTAGTTTCCCGGACCGTGGTACCTCCATAGGCGGTTGACGTGGACAACTTTCGGCTTGGTCTTTTCCGTTCTCCGGATTCGGTAAGTCACGTCGGAGAGGCGTTCTAGCACAGTGTAAGGGCCTTCCCAGGGGCTCTGTAACTTCGGAGACTGTCCTTTCTTCCTCTGCGGGTTGTAAAGCCAGACTCGGTCTCCTTCCTTGAAGTCAACGTGGCTTGCCCTCATATTGTAACCGCGCTTCATGGCCTCCCGGAGAACTTCAAGGCACCTCGGACTTGATGGTGCACCTCTTCCAGCCGTTCCTCTAGTTGACGGGCAAAACTGGAGGCGTCCCTTGGAAGGCTTTCCCCAGGCGGCCTTCCTGTCAGTAGGTCCACCGGCAATCGCAGCTCACGTCCAAACATCAGCTTTGCCGGTGAATACCCCGTAGTCTCGTGGGCGGCAGACCTGTAGGCCATGAGAAGCGCAGGCAGCTTCTGATCCCATGAAGACTGATCATTGTTGCACTGCTTGGCCAACTCCTGGCCCAACGTCCAATTAAACCTCTCCACCATTCCATCTGACTGTGGGTGCAGAGGGGTGGTCCGGGTCTTCTTGATACCCAGAAGCTTGCAGCACTCAGCAAGGACTGTTGACTCAAAATTCCTTCCCTGGTCGGAATGGAGCTCGTTAGGCACACCGAAGCGACAGAAGAACTCCTCCACCAAAACCTTGGCGATGGTAGTGGCTTCCTGGTCAGGGATGGCGTAGGCTTCCGGCCACTTGGTGAAGTAATCCATTGTGACACAGATGTACCTATTTCCGTTCGTCGTCAGAGGCAAGGGTCCTGCTATATCCACTGCCACCCGTTCCATGGGGCTCCAACCTGGTATAGTTGCAGTGGGGCACGGTGACGCTTCTTGGGGCCCTTCTTTGCACAGCACACCTCACACGCGTGACACCATTCTTCCACGTCCTTCCTCATGCCAACCCAGTAGAACCTTTGGCGCAGGCGACTCAGTGTCTTCTTTACCCCTAGGTGTCCGCTGGTGATGCTGTCGTGCATTTCTTTCAAGACGCCTTCCGGGACTTCACAGGTAACACCGTGGACCAGTAGTGGTCAAGACCATCATGAGACCCAGCGTCGCTGCAACACCCGTCGTCTATCCGAAGAGTGTCCCACTGAGTCCAGTAATTCTTGGTGGTAGGGCTTTCTCTCGAGATTACTTCCCACCCAGGTCGCGTTGACGACTGACTCAGCCACTCCATAATTGGTCTCAGATCTCGGTCCTCCCGCTGCAGTTTTCCCAAGTCTTCCCATGGCACCTCCGCTGTCTGTTCCACTGTAGTGCGGCGGCACATATTCTGGACGCTTCCTCTGGAGGCAATGTTGACACTCCGGTAGGCATGGGCGCCGGCTCAAGCTGTCCGCGTTACCGTGTGTTAGTCCAGATCGGTGCACAATAGTGTAGTGATGCTGCTCTAGTTTACCTATCCAGCGAGCAAGCTGGCCCTCAGGGTTTTTCAGTGACTTCAGCCACCGCAATGCAGCGTGATCCGTGCGGATGGTGAAAGTTGCACCGTACAGGTAAGCATGGAAAAGTCAAGGCTCTTGACTACTGCCAGGAGTTCTTTCCGGGTCACGCAATAGTTTTTCTCGGCTGGGGTGAGCTTCTTGCTGAAGTAGGCCACAACCCGTTCCATGTCGGCACATGCCTGGGACAGCACTCCACCAATCCCCTCATCACTGGCATCACAATCAAGTATAAAAAGCTTAGGGGGGTCTGTAGGTGGTACGGAGCGAGCTGATATGGGGCCTCCTTGAGCTTCTCAAGCAAAGGCAGTTCCTTCCGCCCGCCACTTTTCAAACTTCCTTCTCAGTCAGGAGGGTGCAGCAATGCAGCAATCGGTAGCGAAAACCTGCGGTAGTATATGATATGAGCACAACCTGAGAAGCTCGCGCTCTCTTCACGTTGGGTGGTGTCACAGTCCACGCACAGCCACCTTCTCAGGATCAGTGCGTACTCCAGCCGCTCGCTCACGATGTGTCCCGTATTGGGGACCCTTGAAGAACTTTAAACATTCTGCTTTTACTTCTCGCTGTGTGCATAGCGACCGGCTGAAAAACCTTTCCATCTCCTGCTCGAAGGTCTGGCCAAAGACAATCACGTCGTCGAGGTAGATGAGTGCCGTCTTCCAGTGAAGTCCCTCCAGCACCCTCTCCATCAGCCGCTCAAACGTGGCGGCGCGTTGCACAGGCCAAAGGGCATGACCTTAAACTGCCACAGGCCTTGACCGTAGGAGAAGGCTGTTTTCTCTTTGTCCTGTTCCGCCATTTTGACTTGGTGATACCCAGACTTCATATCCAGTGTTGAAAACCACTTGGAGCCCACCAAGGCGTCGAGCGTGTCGTCGATCCGTGGAGTGGGTATGAATCCTTGATGGTGAGATCGTTGAGGGCTCGGTAGTCCACGCAGCACCTGAGGGAACCGTCCTTTTTCCTGACGAGCACTACAGCAGACGCCCACGGGCTGCTGGACCGCTCGATTAACCCTTGTTGCCGGAGATCATCCATTACCTCATCCATCTCCTTGCGACGGGCTGGTGCCATCCTTCGAGGAGCTTGCTTCACTGGGCGGTGGCTACCTGTGTCGATGTGGTGCTCTACCAGGTCCGTACACCCCAAGTCCAGGTCTCCTGTGGAAAACACATCTGCATTTCTCACGAGAAGCTCCCTGAGCTGTTCCACTTGGGGTTCCTCTAGACACTTGGAGCTCCTGTCAAACAGGTCGCACAGGTAGTCAGGCAGCTCCTCCTGGGGCTTCGTCAGGGTTCTCCTGCAGACACAGGTTCTTGGTTTCTGGTCGATCTCTTGGCACAACCCCACCATGGTCCCTTGTTTTATTTTCTTTGGGCTGAAGGAGACATTGGCCACGACGACAGACACTTCCGCTGCAGCAGGGTCTACCAAAGTACTGCCTACAATCACCCCGTTTTCTACCGGGCATCGACTTCCACTCTCTACCACACACAGGCTAGCCGGGGGGGCACCCGTAATTTGACAGGGTAACAGCATCTCCGACCTCGGAGGAATAATGGTGGTGCGCTTGACCGTCACTGGCAGGTCTTCCTTGTTCACAGTCGTCAGTGGCACCCTCCTTCCTCTTACAGTCAGCTGCTTAGCGCGGAAGTCCAGCTCGCACCTGTGGGAGACAAGATAATCCATACCTAGGATGCAGGGGTCATCAATGTCGGCCACGTACACAGAGAGGAACTCTTCCTTTCCTCCGAGCTCAAACTTCACGTCCACTGGGCCTCTGAGCTCTGCGTAGTGTCCTGTGACTCCGCACAGTCGATGCGGCGTCTTAGGAAGCCGACGATGACTCACCACGTCAGGCCGCACCAATGTGCGTTCCGAGCCTGTGTCGACGACCACAGGCCACAACACTCCGTCAACCTTGCCCTCCACTTGGCAGCTTGTCATGGTGGTTCTCCTGCACACTGATATCTTCGGGGCATGTACAGGACAGACTGGTCGTTGCCCCCGTGAACCAGTCCTTCTTAGTTTCCCGAGTGGTGGTCCCTCGTTGGGGGCACATTTTTCCGACACTCATTCTTCCAGTGCCCCTTTTCTCCACAGGTCCAGCACTTGGGTCCTTCCCTGGGCTTCTTCTTAGCGGCACCTTCATATTCCTTCTTCCTCTTATAGCATTCGTTCTCCTTGTGCCCAACCTTCTCGCAGTACCAGCACTTTCCTTGGAACCTGTCTGTGTCGCTGACAGCGCCCTTTCGTGCCCTAAAGCCAGAAGTCGAGTCGTCCCTGAAGCTTGACAAGCTAGACCTAACAAAGGACTCAAACTCCATGGCACGTGCCAGAGCTTCCTGCATTGATGTTGGCTTAGCTTGGTTCACTTGTATCTTCAGCTGAGGGCTGTCCAAGGCATCGATGAATTGATCACGCAGCAAAACCGTCAGCAGGTCAGGGGTGGCACCTGGGTATGCCTTGTGCGCCATGCTCTCAAGGTCCTGAGCGAGTTCCTGAAGAGACTCGCCGCGCCTCCTGTTGCGGGTTCTGAACCTAACCCTGAAGAGCTCGTTCTGGTGCTTGGTCCCATATCGTTGCTCCAGCGCCTGTGCCAGCCCGCTGTAGCTGCCCTTTGTCGCATTGTCGAGCTGAGCAAGGACCTCCAGCGCCGCCCCTTTCAGGCTAGTGGCCAGCTGTACCGCGCACTCTTGGTCATCCCATCCGTTCCGAGCTGCCAACAGCTCAAACTGAGCGCTGTAAGCCTCCCAGGAGACCTTGCCATCAAACTCCTGAGGCTTCTTTCTAACAGGCGAACCCAGCAGACCCATGGGGCTGGCGGAACTTATTGCGGGGATAAACTCAGGCGAAACAGGGCTCAAACTACCCCGGACTTGCGTAGGAGAAGCATCTTGGGTACAACTAGCCCCTGCAGGCACTGGCTGTCCGTTTCCAGCCAAGCAGTCTTCAAGGGCCTTCACTCTGTCACTTACGTCACAAACTGCCTGTTCAGTACGGTTCACCTTTCCCTGCACTTCTAATATTTCTTTGTGTGTCGTCTCCCGTACCACCTCCATCTCTTGTTGAAGATTTGTGTGTTCTTTCTCCACTTCTATCAGGCGTTGTCCCAAGTTCGTGGTTACATCAGTCATTTCTCTTCGCACTGACTCACTTCCATCTTGTACTGCTTTAAGCTGTAGCTGTAATCCTGTGAAGCGATCTTCTAGCTGTTCTTTGAGTTCTTGGAGTGTTCCTTCTTGTTGTTGCTGTGCTCTTTCTTGTTGTTGCTGTGCTCTTTCTTGTTGTTCTTTGAGTTCTTGGTGTGCTCTTTCTTGTTGTTCTTTGAGTTCTTGGAGTGCTCTTTCTTGTTTCTCCCCCTGTAGTCTCAAGGCTTCCAAAAGTTCAGTCAACATGTCGTCCCTCTGGGCAGCTTGGGAACGAGTCTCCATGGCGAAAAACAAATGCCTACACTCCTGACACCAGTGTTATGCCGGACGTGTTACGTGGGTTCCGTGTCGCCGTCAGGAGACTCCGTGGGAGGGAGATATGTAAACACTTTGCACAGCTTCTGTAGTTTAATATTCTTCTTTAGTAGTACACTTCACTCGGACTCTTCACTTACCACTAGCTTACTATGACTGGGACTGGCCCTCTCTCGCCCTCTTCTCCTATATATATCCAGAACAGTACAGTCTAGAATATTACAGTATATTTCAGATCATACAAGAACATGTAGCAAAAATATATGCGAGTTGGCAACACTTCCCGCCTGGCGCCTGGCCGCGCCCCGTGGGGCGCGGACGGCTCGCCTTGCTCTCCGCCCCTTTGCTCGTTTCTCCGGGAGCCTTCTAGAGGCCTATGGTCGCCGGGGGAAGCTTCCAGCACAACACTATCAATCAATCAAATCTCCTCTTTGCACATCTTCTTAGGTCCTTCTTGATTCTTTATTTTTTCTGTGTACCTAGATTCAGATTTTCCTGTTTTCCTCTTCTGATTTAGTACATATTTTTTCCCATTTTTCTTTTATTTCCGTATTTTCTTCTTCTTTTGTGATGATCTGCTTCTTTTTTCTCTTCTTCACACTATATTCAGGTTTTCCTATTTTCCGATTTGCCTATTTTCCCTATTTTTTCTTCTTTTCTTTCTAACTGGAGACTTTTTATGCCCTAAGTTGTTGTCTTTTTATGCATTTTATTTATGGTCTTTTATTTCTTGTATTTTCTTTTCCTTACGCTTAGTTTTATCCTTGGAGGAATAATACATGGAGTGGCCCTCAGCGGGTCGCTCTCTTGGAGGAAGATTCTTCCTCCTCTTGAGCAGGCATTGCCTAACTTTGTAATAACTACCGATGAAGTCCTTAAAGCTCTCCAGTCCCTTAAAACAAATACAAGCCCCGGACCTGACAACGTATATCCTATACTGCTTAACCCTAGAATGGAAACCGTTTGCCGTTTGGCACAAAAATTAAGGGGTTTTTGAAACTCGCGCTCACTGTGGTTAACCTTGGCCGAATTTTTCAACTCATTCACGGGCATGTATTAGTGCGTCGGGTGCCCTGTTGAGGAGAGGGTATCACAGTCCTCTGCTCCTTCTCACTTCTCTGGTATGAGTGCCCCGTGTGCCATTCGGCACAGCGTTTCCAGTAACGTTATTTTTGTTGTCAAATAAAGTTTTGGAAGTACCCATTTTGCCCTCTTTCGGATTCTATCCCTCTCTCTGTTCCTAAGGCTCTTCGTCTCATCAGCTCTCCTCCTCCTACTGATAGCCCTCTGGAGCCATTCCTGATGACCCCAGTTGCACGCCCGACAACACCTTGGGAGGAACGATACAACAAGTCCTCGCAGGACAAGATGCGTTGTCGAACGGACCTTTGGGATCCTCAAGTCAAGGTGCAGGTGCCTACATAAGTCAGGAGGAAGTTTGCAGTATGACCCCAAGAAGACTATGAAGATTGCGACTTCTTGTATGCTCCTGTACAACTACTGAGTGGATCGCTGCAGAAGAAGTACCAGTTCAGCCTGTGAGAAACAACAGACAGATTCCTGGTCAAGTTGTCAGGCAGGAAATTATTAGAAACTTCTTTTCCTGAGTACAGGTAGGCATATATGTAGACCTTGCAGTTAGTAATAGATTACTTTCAAATGTAAATGTGCACAACTCACAGTCGGAGGCATAAGAACAAAACAACGTGGTGATCCAGAGGACTTGACTCCCACATCAAGACGTTGAGAGTTTTCAACCATTGACAAGTGGCGGAGGGTTACCAACATGCTGCCTAACAGATCTTCAAGAGGGGCACCACCTCCACACCACACATTCTTATCACCTAGTTTGATACCCTACTTGTCCATCTCACATGGCCCATGTATCTCAGCATTCTGCACTCTTGGCTCCATGTCATCCTCTTCAACTTGTTGCTTCGAATAGCATAACTGGCCTCACATACATAGAAGTGTTCAATATACCTAGGCTATAATATTATATTTAAGGACTCCTATACGAGGTATCGCCCCAGACAGAGGTGTCGAAGTAAGTCTGTCTGATGGTAGGCTGGCTGACTGCTGTCGGGACCCAAGCCAGCATGCCCTGGGGGTTGTGTGCGGGAGGAGGAAAGAGGGTAAAGGACAAATGGTGTGTGTGTCATTATCAGGGGTAACCACGGTGGAGCGCAAACACTCGGTAGTTGTAGCCAAGGCTTAATTAAGTTGATGAGTGATGTTAGACTGAGTGAGCAGGTTTTTTACCACATATTAGTGGGAACACTTGATAGTGTTGTGCTGGAAGCTTCCCCCGGGGTCTATGGGACTCCGGAATGCTCCGGGAGGAGCGAGTAGAGGGGCGGGGAGCAAGGCCCCGCCCGCGCCTGACCAGGCGCCGGGCGGGAAGTGTTGCCAACTCGCACATATTTTTGCTACATGTTCTTGTATAATCTAATATATACTGTAACGTTCTAGACTGTACTGTTCGGTATATATAGGAGAAGAGGGCGAGAGGAGTTAGTCCCAGTCATAGTAAGCTAGTGGGCAGTGAAGAGTCAAGAGTGAATTGTACAACTAAGGAAGAATATTAAACTACAGAAGCTGTGCAAGGTGTTTCCATATCTCCCTCCCACGGAGTCTCCTGACGGCGACACGGAACCCAAGTAACACGTCCGGCATAACAATAGGTTTTCGTGTGTTGGTGCTACTTGTTTCTTGTGTTTACATGTTGGTTTATAATTAGACTAAGTTCTAAGTGTTATGAGCGACAATTTAGTCTTGTATGGCTGAATCCTGTCCGTTGACCCTTAGTTCATC
>NC_066572.1:8755830-8803330 GCF_024679095.1 Eriocheir sinensis
GCCATTTGTATTCATTTGATTGTCATGAAATGTTCACATATGATTGTTTATACCTTGTTCACTTACTGGGCCGCCAGTGTGCTGAGCAGATGTTTCACTTGTTGCATATTGGTACATCTGTGGCCCGAATAGCCCTTTCTATAAACTTTTACAAACATGAGTATATAAACAATTTGTGGGTAAATTTGTATTTATTATGACTGCAGATGTGTTGCAATGGTACCAGGTAATAAGTTCAAAATGATAAGGTAATAAATATATAGCTATGTAAAGGCATCCAAAATACATTTAAAGTTTGGTGACATTTTGCTTCCAAATATAAGCATTTCATTATGTAACAGTAATCAACTGTAGAGGCAAATGCCCTCATATCAAACAACGTAAAAAAAAAAAAATCCTAATACATGAAAATCTTGCTTTCATAACAAAAAAAATAATGCTCCAGATCACTACTTACTAGTACTTGGAATATTAGATTATCCCAATGGTTGATTTATTATAGTGTATTTTACTGAACTGTACAGGAAATACCACTCAGCAAATAACGTAAAAAAAAATTCCTGATAAATTAAAATTTTGCTCATAACAGAGAAGAAAATAATGTTCCCCATCCTGCTCTTCATCTGTTTCTAACTCGTCACTTTCCTCGGAGAGCTCATCATCTGGGTCATCTGAACTGACAAAAAACCTGAATCATCTGAATCACCAGATGAGGTATCCGATCGCCCTCCTTAAAAGACGGTCGGGTTCATTTCTGTTGAAAAGGAGGGAAAAAAACATTATTAATAGTTTTTTTATGTACAGCTCATCAGAATGTAAGATATTGTATCGACACAAACTCGTATAATAATCATAAAAACTACACCAAATAGCAGAACAAGACTATATCGTCAGTGCGTCGCGAACTGGTACATATATGCCAACCCATGCCTGGTACATTGGTGCACCAATACGCACAGAGGGAAAAAATATTAGTGGTCCGCGATTTGGTATATATTTGTACCGTGGATTTTTACACTATACTACAGGCTATCCTCTCATAATGATACATAACTCCTCTCTCTGCAAAAGTCCAACGGACACTGGCGTGGTGGGCGCCGTGAAAGTTCTGTGGAGCAGGCAAGAGCGCTGAGTTGCCAAACGCGATTAATGTGTTAACAGGCCGTAAAACTATCAAGCTTGCAGCTTTGGTCGCTGGATATTGTCCATTTACGTGTAGTTCTGTCTTAGTATTGTTACGAATATCGCTTCAGATTTATTTAGGTTAGTTCAAAAGACATATTTATCAATGAATATATTATTGCATTAGCTTATTATCAGTACACGCACTATTTGCCTGACCCGGTGGCCTGTGGCTTGCCTTCGGTGCACCCACCACCGCCCTGATCCCTCCCACCAACTTCAGTTTCCTTACCAGTCTTTTTTTTTTTTTTTTTTTTTAAGCACATGACTTTGTGTCCCAATGTCCACCACTGGTGTTAGTGTTGAAGTGAGGCATCGAGACAGTTGCTGTGGTCAGTACTTGTTCCGTCCCTGCTGCCGCTGACTTCAGGACTCCTTGGTGCATCCCTCGCCTTGCCTGCTCAATTGGTCACTGAGTGTGGCTTTGAAGCAACCTCGCCGCCTTCTCCAGCATCTCTGAGGTTCCTCAAGGCCAGCCAACTCCTCACATCCAGAGTAGTGTTGCAGTGGAGGCTGCAAGGCGGGACAGCAGCTGGAGTGGCTGGGATCAGCAGGAGCAGACTGCTACTGGTGTGAGGTTCAGGAGTGATAAAAAACCACCAACACAACCACCAACAACAACAACAACTGCTGGCCTCTTCATCCACAAAGGGGGAAGTTTGAATTTCAGAAGTGTGAGAAGATCTGAGAATGAGAGCAAGTTTACTGACCAAAGCCAAGAGTGTGAGAAAAGACATGCAGGGAAGGATGACCTCAACAAATACACCCACACACTCTGGTGTAAGACCTCATGAAAGTCGGGAGTGTGGCAAAAGGTTTAGTAATAGGAGTAACCCCAAACATCACACCCTTACACACACTGGTGCAAGAAACCATGAGTGTGAAGTTTGTGGGAAATGTTTCAATCATAAGGGTCACCTCAACACACACACCCTTACACACACTGGTGAAAGAAATCATGAGTGTGAAGTTTGTGGAAAATGTTTCAGTCGGAAGAGTATCCTCAGGAAACACACCCTTATACACACTGGTGAAAAAAATTATAAGTGTGAAGTTTGTGGAAAATGTTTCAGTCAGAAGGGTCACCTCAAATTACACACTCTTACACACACTGGTGAAAGAAATCATGAGTGTGAAGTTTGTGGGCAATGTTTCAGTCAGAAGGGTCACCTCAAATTACACACTCTTACACACACTGGTGAAAGAAATCATGAGTGTGAAGTTTGTGGGAAATGTTTCAGTCAGAAGGGTCACCTCAAATTACACACTCTTACACACACTGGTGAAAGAAATCATGAGTGTGAAGTTTGTGGGAAATGTTTCAGTCAGAAGGGTACCCTCAAATTACACCTTGTTACACACACTGATGCAAGAAGTCATGAGTGTGAAGTTTGTGGGAAAAGATTCAAACTGAAGAGTATATTGGACATGCACCTCTTCAGACACTCTGGTCATAAAGGGTTCAAGTGCGATGTTTGTGGGAAACGTTTCATGACTAAGGGTGAGATTGTCAGGCACATGAAGGTCCACTTCTCCTGAGGTGCTGTGCTGATTCAGTTCTGCTGTGTGTGAGTGCAAGTGTTTGTTGTGGTGGTGTTACAGGGCTGTGTGTAGCACGGAGAACAGAAAATATTCATCTATTGGAACAAATGGTGACTGCATGATCTTTTATTTACTTTCCACCCCAGGCTTCATGTGGTTGGTGGGTCCTGTGAAAGGTCTGATCTTTTTGGTGACTGTGCTGGGCTGGCTGTTGTGGCCTGGGCTTATTGGTCAAGTGTGTGTGTGTTAATAGTAATAATATAGTGTATTTGGTCTTACCAGCCGCTAAGCTAAAAATGTACACATTATAAACACATTGTAAAGAACAGTAGGTAGGGGTTCAGGGATCTAACACATCAGTGGGAGGTTGGAATGATAGTGGTGGGAGGGTTGAGTGCAGTGTGGTGGTGCCGGGGAGGGAGGACATCCTATTCCAGATGGTGTCAAGTTGTTAGTCCCAAGGTGTGACATTCATGTAGGTGTGAAAGAGGGGTGACGATATGATTGAGCACATGCTACTTGAGTGATGTATGTATATAAGAGAGAAAAGGGGATCATGGTAACAGTTGTGACTGAATGGAATAGGATGTTGGAGAGGGATGTAAAAAGGTTAAATGCATGCAATATTATTTCAGCTGAGGTCATTTTCAAAGCAGACAATTGTTGTCATTCAGTAGATCATGTCATTCTTAATCATCAGAAATCATTTTCAAGACTCAATTCTGACCTGTCACATTGCGTAGATCTTGTCATTCTTAGTCAGTTGAGGTCATCTTGAAGCCAACAATTCTTGTTTCATAGTTCAATTCTTGTCATTTTCCCTCTTTTTGTTCCTCAGATATTATTTTCAAATTAATATCATATTTATTTCCATTTATTTCATTTTGGGAGCAGGCATAAAGGCCAGGTTATGTTAGGTTACCTTATATTTAGTTTAATTAGGTCAGATGAGGTTAGGTTACATTTAATTTGATTAGGGTAGTTAGTTTTAATTGTGTTCAATGAATGTGTAATATGCTTCAGTTATATAATGTGTACTCGCCATTGCCAATGGAGCTTGGGAATAATAACACATGACTTAGTCATTCACTTTTTTTTATTGGATTAACCTGCAGTTTGAGTATTACAGCTTGATGTAGCACGTAACAGCTGATACAGCACAACAAATAAGTAATTACTGAGAAATCATCTATACAGGAAGGTAGTTGGTGTGGAAGAGAAATGGCTACTAACTCTGCCCTGTGCACAGGGGGTGATAAGTGGTGCCACAAAGAGATGCTCAGGGCTGAGAAATGTAAATCAAGTAGTGGTGCATTACAGGTGCCCAGTTTGTGAAAGACGGGACAGGAAACGGAGGAAATAGGTAACTGGAACTGTGTGGCAAAGCAGAAGGGAGGAAAGGACCTGCAGAAGCCACTGCCTCAACAGACTATTGGAAATGGTTTGACTATAGTAAGTCTGCTGGTCAACAGAAAACTATTCTTAATGTCGTGCCTGGCATGGGCACTCCTTCATAATGTTGGTTAATTATATCTCAAAGTAGAATTAATTGTTGATCACTTAAACCAGAGAGTAAAATTAGTAGTTCATTTACCAAGTCTTGGTGTTGATTTGTTCTAACCTATCAATGTTTCTGTGTGTGTAAGGATCCCACACCGTGGAGCAGTATTCAAGTGTTGGTCTCACAAGTGTCATTAGCTATGTGTTTAATGTCAGGTGTGCAGTTATGTAAATTCCTCCTCAGGTACCCCAGGGTTCGGTTGGCTGTGGCACTGATGTGGTCTATGTCAGTGTTGAACTTTAGGTTAGTGGAGAGGTGGACACCAAGATACTTGTGTGTGTGGACTGATTCAAGGTCTGAATAATGGAGAGTGTAAGTGTGATGGATGGGGTTGTGAGCTCTGGTGAATCTTAACAGTTTGCATTTGTCTGGTCGGAACTGCATCTGCCAGGTGCGCTCCACCGCTGGAGGGCGTCCAAGTCTTTTTGTAGCAGTCTGCAGTCGTCAGTAGTCTTCATTGCTCGAAACAGCAAACTATCGTCGGCAAATAGTCTAGTGGAACAGTTACTATCCATATCAGACCCTATGACATACCGTTTTTCGCAAATATCTTTCAAACGAAGACTCGGATCCGCATGGGACTTTGGCACAGATTGCTTCACACACTCCGCTAATTTTTGACGCTATTGTGCAATGCCAGATGCGGTTAATTATGGCGTTTACTCGTGACTGTGATGGCAAAACCTGCGTGAGCCACTTACACATTCGAACAGGTGAGGCGTGACGTATTTGTGACGTGTATCCACCGCCTACCTCCACCCCTGGCTTCCCCTACTCCCACCCCTCCCTTTCCCTCCCTCCTACCCTCCTTCTCCCCCGCACCCTCTCCTCCCGCCCTCTTTCTCCCCCATACCTGCCCCCCCCCTCTCTCTCTCTCTCTCTCTCTCTCTCTCTCTCTCTCTCTCTCTCTCTCTCTCTCTCTCTCTCTCTCTCTCTCTCTCTCTTGCGATGTGAGGCTTTGCACGCATATGACTTGTCTATAATGGCGGATAACTCGACAGTATATGCCAAGTATGGTAGGGTGTTTTATGCACACGACCCTGATTCCTGTTCCAGCGTAACTGGATGTTGCTTAAGTGCTGTATGAGGTTTGTTTGGCAATTATACACCCAATGAAAGTTGTACGAGTATATGACCTCCTTCCCACAGGTTACGTTGAGCGTGTGATGGGATGAAGCACGTAGCTGACGCTTGATCATTTATAGGAAATCGCAAGAGACGGAAAGGAATAAGGATGGAATTGAAGCGGGAATTCATTGCAGAGTAAAAACGTGAAACGAAATTGGAGAAATATATGAAAATTTTCTTCTGATATTAGGAAAAGACTGCCATACGATATGTGTTCATGTAGATAGCTATGTTAAAAAGTCATAGCAAACAAAAATAGACAGCGAGTATATGATAGGTGGATTAATAATGTAAATAACTGACCACATATATATATATATATATATATATATATATATATATATATATATATATATATATATATATATATATATAGATATATATATATATATATATATAGATATATATATATGTTAATTCAAAATTCATCACCATCGACAAACAGGTCATCCTCGTCATCACTGTTGATGCTGATGCAGACTTCATATAATTTATATTTATCTGCCATTAATTCAAGTCATACGTGTGCATGTATTCATATCTCGTGTACATCGCAAGAGAGAGAGAGAGAGAGAGAGAGAGAGAGAGAGAGAGAGAGAGAGAGAGAGAGATTTACATAGAAAATCAGACCACACAGACCCCATGGTCCAGACTAGGTGGTCTGTCCTTAAACCTAAGTGATTTTACATTAATCAGATGGCTCCAAAACGTTGCTTTTCTACTCTAATGAATATTAAGTTCAAGGAAGTGACGGTCGAGCTTGTTTTTAAAGGAGTCAGTCGTGTTACACTGGACCACTGATGGTGGGAGCTTATTCCATTCTCGCACTACAACGTTGGTGAAGAAAAATTTGGTGCAGTCTGAATTTACTTGTCTACATTTGAGTTTTGTGCCATTGTTCCTCGTTCGCAAAGTGTCATCAATCATAAACAATTTTGTTCTGTCTACATTCGTGAAACCATTAAGTATTTTAAAACATTCGATCAGTTTTCCGCGGAGGCGAGAGAGAGAGAGAGAGAGAGAGAGAGAGAGAGAGAGAGAGAGAGAGAGAGAGAGAGAGAGAGAGAGAGAGAGAGAGAGAGAGAGAGAGAGAGAGAGAGGCCTCACCTGTTTGAATGTGTAAGTGGCTCACGCAGGTTTTGCCATCACAGTCACGAGTAAACGCCATAATTAACCGCATCTGGCATTGCACAATAGCGTCAAAAATTAGCGGAGTGTGTGAAGCAATCTGTGCCAAAGCCCCATGCGGATCCGAGTCTTCGTTTGAAAGATATTTGCGAAAAACGGTATGTCACAGGGTCTGATATGGATAGCAGGTGTTTACCGTTTACCGTAGATGAGGTTTCAGGCCCTGCTCCGCCGCTGATGCAGCGCTCTCGAGGGCCGTCAACAATTACAACGTTAGCCTCAGTAATGGTCTTCAATGCACTTATTCTCAAACATCGTAGTGAGTGAGTACAGGAGGAAAAGAAGGGGGCCTTGAGGGGCACCTGAAGAAACAGGGACAGTGTCAGATGAAGATCCGTCAAGAAGAACACGTTGAGTCCGGTTAGTAAGAAATGCAGTGATCCAGTGTAGAATAGGTCCTGAAATA
Source organism: Eriocheir sinensis (assembly GCF_024679095.1). Classification (NCBI taxonomy): domain Eukaryota; kingdom Metazoa; phylum Arthropoda; class Malacostraca; order Decapoda; family Varunidae; genus Eriocheir; species Eriocheir sinensis. The sequence continues at coordinate 8,762,838 of NC_066572.1, forward strand.
CCGTAGTATTTCAATTTTAATGTCAGTCTTTTGTGTGGGACTTTGTCGAAGGGTTTGGCAAAATCTAAAATAATAGCGTTAACGTGTTTGATGTCACGTCGGTCAAGTAGCCTCGTGAGTTGCGATTCACATGAGCGTTTGGGTCGAAAGCCGTGTTGTGAGTCAGTAAAGATGTTGTTTGTGTCAAGGTGATTCATTATGTGTTTGTGTATTATGTGTTCGAAAATTTTGTGAGTGAGATGGGGCGATAATTGGCTGGGTCAGTCCGGTCACCTGTCATTAGCAATGGATTAATGTTTGCCAAAAGCCAGTCAGAGGGTAATGAGGTGGATGATTGGGACTGGGTGAATATGGCCACATCCAACGATCATTTTCACCACACTGAACATTCATCACACACAATTTATCTTTGAGTACAAGCACTAATTAATAGCCATGATCGGTCATGTTACGAATTCTCTCAATTTCAGTCTGGAGAACTACACAACATTGGTCATTCGCCGAGTGGTTGATTTCAGGCTTCTTGAACCTCACACAATTTATGCATTTCCTCTCAGCCATGGTGCACTCCTGTGATTTATGATTGCCAGCGCATTTGAAACAACTTGGGGCGTCTCCATTGGTCTTGGCAGTACAGTTGGCTCAAGATGGCCATATCTCTGACAATATCATATAATTGCATGGTATCTGTCTCTCACTGTGTATATTCCCCATTCTAATTTTAACTTGTCATGATTCTTGTGAATCAGCTCTCTTACAGTTGGGTCGCACCTCATTGTGTAGTGCATCGTACCGCCAGCCGTAGGCCTACTAAAAATCAGCTCAATCTTATTCTCAACATAATCAATTGAGTGTAAGAACTCATTGCGGTCTAAGATGGTCTCCTTTATTTTTTCCTTGGTCTTCTCTTTATGCTCATTGCATATCATGATCTTTGGTTTCATCTTTCCAACACTCTTGGTACTAATTTGCTCAACAGACTCCAGTTTTTGAGCAGCCTCAGCCCTTGTGTTCTCATTTTCAAAGTTCATGACAATGTTACCTCTATTTGTAAATCTTGAATCAGTTATTTGAATGCCATTCAATGCCTGGGAGACTTCTTAATGGTTTCACGAATGAAGACAGATCAACATTATTTATGATCGATGACACTTTGCGTACGAGGAACAATGGCGTAAAACTCAAATGTTGACAAGTAAATTCAGACTGCACCAAGTTTTTCTTCACCAACGTTGTAGTGCGAGAATGGAATAAACTCCCACCATCAGTGGTCCAGTGTAACACGATTGACTCCTTCAAAAACAAGCTCGACCGTCACTTCCTTCAACTTAATATTAACTAGAGTTGAAATGCAACGTTTTGGAGCCAACTGATTAATGTTGAATCACTTAGGTTTAAGGACAGACCACCTAGTCTGGACCATGGGGTCTGTGTGGTCTGATTTTCTATGTAAATATGTAAATATCTGTCGCCTTCTTTTCCTGTGTAGAAGCTTTTACAACTAAGAGATTCTTCTTGACCTTCTTCTCTTTGCCACCTCAGCCCAACTGGATTCAGCATGCTCAGCACATTTAAGCGTGTCAACAACTGATCCCAGCTCCTCCTGCACCTTCACAGCCCTTGATTCAACCTCATCCTTAACCACAGATATTTCCTTAGATAATTCTTGCTTGAATTCATCCAATTTTTCCACACTGCTGGTAGCCAGAGACGCTTTATGGAGGCATGGGGTGCATATCCAATTTATTTTAGGTATATTATCCAGGTTGATCCCAGACAAATTAGCACACTTCACATGACACCACCAGGGGCGTCATTTCAGATTTTTCTTGGGGGGGGCAGAGACAGTTTGGTGAGCAAAGAGCTTCATCAGCTTTCTCTCTCTCTCTCTCTCTCTCTCTCTCTCTCTCTCTCTCTCTCTCTCTCTCTCTCTCTCTCTCTCTCTCTCTCTCTCTCTCTCTCTCTCTCTCTCTCTCTCTCTCTCTCTCTCTCTCTCTCTCTCTCTCTCTCTCTCTCTCTCTCTCTTTATATATATATATATATATATATATATATATATATATATATATATATATATATATATATATATATATATATTTTTTGCTTTTTTAAACCACATAAGGTTTTTCAGCATAAATTATATAATCTCACTACTGTTCATTTACCTTATCATCACGGGTAGCTATATAAGAATATAAACAGACCAGACAGACAAGGATTAAGAAACATAATATTTCCGAGAAATTTCATGTATTTATGATTGTACATTTGAAAGGTAAACATGAGTACAGGACCTTCTTTTTCTTATATTTGAATTTTAAGGAAAATATATTTTAATAAAGCTGCCAATGCCGGGCATTATTGAAAGTTAAAAAACAATTGCATCATTACTGTAATGAAATTAACATCAAGATAATTAAGTATGAGCAATAATACTGTTGATAATTTGAGTATACTCACCATACTGAAAAATGAAATAAAAGTAATACTGTTGATAATTTGAGTATACTCATCATACTGAAAAATGAAATAAAAGTAATACTGTTGATAATTTGAGTACCATAACAAAACGAAAATAAGGTTTTTTTACTACAGTCCTATATACAATCACACCAATGGGTACCGGCGGTGTCTCATGCGAGCAAAATCATCGACTAGTTCTTCCAGATCAAAAGACTTGACCATGTGTTTCTCTGTGGCCATCAACAACAAGGAAGATTGCCGGTCATCCCCAGTTTTTGTTCTCAGGTAGTTCTTTACATGTTTTAACACAGAAAAAACCCTCTCGTTACTAGCAGTAGTGACTGGAATGGTTAGCAAAACACGATGTCCACCGCTCACACAACAAATCACGCACACTCATCTAGCTTACACCCTCACTGTAGATCCACACACACAGCACACAGTGACACAGGGGCGAGATAGAGATGGGGAAAGCACTAGGCTTGGCACTCTCACAGGCCCCCACCGCGACGTCACCAGTTCTGAGGCCCACCTCCTAAACAGGCTACAGCACGTCTGTCTTTGCTGCTCCCGGAACCCTAACTGCCGCTCAGGCTCAGTGTTGACTGTTCACACACACACACACACACACAACAACAACAACAAAATAATAATAATAATAATTAAATATATATATATATATATATATATATATATATATATATATATATATATATATATATATATATATATATATATATATATATATATATATATATATATATATATATATATATATATATATATATATATATATTACTTCGTGAGGCTTCGCTGGTAGGGGGGGCAAACTGAGGCTTGGGGGGGGCAACTTGAGTCTTGGGGGGGGCAACTGCCCCAAGACCCCAAATGACGCCCTGGACACCACCTAGTGCACAAACAGCAACCAGTCAACTTCTTGCCCGTGAATTTTGCGCAAACATAACACAAATCCCCCAGTCCCTTGGCCCTAACAGCGGCCATGTCGACACTTTCTGTGCGGAGCTAGGCGCAACACCTCCGCTCAGCACCACGGTCACTCACTCTGTTGAGAGTGGAAGATCGTTAATGTACAGAAGGAAAAGAAGGGGGCCTTGAGCGGCGCCTTGTGGGACACCTGAAGAAACAGGGACAGTGTCAGATGAAGATCCGTCAAGAAGAACGCGTTGAGTCCGGCTAGTAAGAAATGCAGTGATCCAGTGAAGAATAGGTCCTGAAATACCGTAGTATTTCAATTTTAATGTCAGTCTTTTGTGCGGGTCTTTATCAAAGGCTTTGGCAGAATCTAAAACAATAGCGTCAACTTGTTTAATGTCACGTCGGTCAAGTAGCCTCGTCATGTCATGAAATGTAGCAATGAGTTGCGATTCACATGAGCGTTTGGGTCGAAAGCCGTGTTGTGAGTCAGTAAGGATGTTGTTTGTGTCAAGGTGACGCATAATGTGTTTGTGTATTATGTGTTCAAAATTTTACATGGAATCGATGTTAGTGAGATGGGGCGATAATTGGCTGGGTCAGTCCGGTCACCTGTCATTAGCAATGGATTAATGTTTGCCAAAAGCCAGTCAGAGGGTAATGAGGTGGATGATAGGGATTGGGTGTATATGTGTAGTGCGGCAACTATGCCTGATGAACGAGCCTCCCATAACCCACTTAGCCAGCGGGGTACCTCTTTGGCCGACTCGGTAAGGAGTGGTTCTTCCGTCACGCTGGTCGCGGGTTCAATCCTAGGCAGCCGGGAATACCTCTCCTTGTTGTGATTAATTTCTCGTGTGTTTCGATACACGCAGAGGACGTGTGGGACCGAGAGAATAATGGAAAAAGAGAATAGAAAATCTCGTCATTAAATATGGCCTGCAGGATGGGGGCAAGGATGGGGGCAAAGGATTTTAGGATGAAGGCGGGAATGTTGTCGGGGCCAGTGGATTTAGTTGTGTCGAGTCCTTCCAGTAATTTCTGTATTCCGTTAGTCGTAATGTCAAGGGGGGCTATCGGGGGGAAGGGGCTGTGTGGCATGTTTGGTGTCAGGTTGTGTTCTTGTGTGTATACCGATTGGAACTGTGTGTTGAGTATTTGTGCTTTGTGTTGTGGGCTGGTTACTAATGTGTTAGTGTTGTCTTTCAGTGATGTAATCGTGTTAGTGTCGTGTTTGCGCATTTTAAGGAATTTTAAATTTTTTTGTTGTTATTTCTTACGTTGTCTGCGAGGTAAGTTGCGATGTGTTTGCGTTCCGCTACTTTTATGTTTTTGGCAAATGTCTTTTGGTGGTTTTTGTAGGCGGTCCAGTTATCTGTTGTGTTGTATGTCTGCGCGCGTCTGTAGAGTCTTTGTTTCTTGTGATGTTGTCTGCGTAGATCCCTGGAAAACAAGGGGAGTGTGTATACCTACTAGAATGTTTTTTTTTTTGTGTGTGTGTGTGGTATGTGTCTGTTCATAAGAGTCGTGTATGGTGTGTTTCAGGTTGTTCCAGTTGGCGGACAGAAGTCTTGTGTGTGTGTGTGTGTGTGTGTGTGTGTGTGTGTGTGTGTGTGTGTGTCTTTTGTTCATAAGAGTCGTGTATGGTGTGTTTCAGGTTGTTCCAGTTGGTGGACAGAAGTCTTGTGTGTGGGTCTGTCACAAAAAAGTCAGTGCTGAAAGCAGTAGGTCTTGTTTGATCATGTCTAAGTCAGCCCTTGAATAAAGGAATATCTGTCTGGGTCTCTGTTTATGTCTAATCGGTCGGAGGTCAGCGTCAATGATTAGTATGTCATGGTCACTAAGTCCGCCTCCGTGGTCTAGTGGTCAGCGTGCCTGGCTTCTACTCCCGCGGGCCCGGGTTCGAATCCCGGCCCGGGCAGTCGGCGTGCAGCTCACCTAGCTGTTCATCCTCCCTTTTGGGTTGGTCGATAAATGGGTACGTGGGGAAACCTGGGGAAGGTAAACTGTGGTAACCCGGATGTCACACTGGCCCCGTGTACCGGGGTAATGGGCCCCCTCCCACCACAGGCTCAAGGGCCAATGTTACGGAGATGAGCACCGAGGCCACGCGCTGCTACAGCGTATGCCCCCAACTTTACCTTACTAAGTCCTGGAACAACCTGAGTGTTTGCTATGTTAAGAATGTTGTTGGTGAGAAAAAGGTCAAGTGTGTGTGCTGTGGTCAAAGGACCACCGTGGCCAGCGGGGCGCGTTACCGTATGTGTTCGTGTTGGCTGGAGTACTGTTTGTGAGTGAAAATGTATTTATGACGTCAACGAATGTGTCGTGTAGTTGGCGTCTGTTTGTGTGGGGAATAACGGGGTTGGGGCGTCAGCATCGGGAGGATCAAATGGGGATATTGCAGTCCAGTCAATGTCGGGGAGGTTGAAATCACCTGTGATCCAGATGTGTTTGTCTGCCTGTATGCGTGAAAGAGAAATTTGAAGGTTGTGTAAATAGTCTGCATTAGTAGAAGGCGGTCTGTAAAAAGCAGCAATAAGAAGAGATTTACAGTTGAAGGTTTGTAACTGGACCCAGGGGATTTCGCAGTCTGTGTCAAGGGCAGGCCTGTGCTGTCTGTCGGGCGGTCCTTACGAAAAGCGGTCATATACTAAAGGGGGGAGGGAAAAGCTCCCTACTGTCACCGCAGGAGTCAACCAAGTCTCACTCAGTCCCTACTATTATGTCGGGGTTATGTGAGGTGATTAGATGGTGTAATTGGGCTATTTTGTTTTTGATACTACGGAAATTAATTGTCAACAGTCGGAGGGAAGTGTGGCTATGACGTGATGGTTGTTGACGTAAAGGGAGAGGTGAAGATGGTGATGATGAAATAGAAGAAACAGAAGGGAGTGAAGAAGTAGAGGAGGGAGGTGAAACGGGAGGCGATGAGCGAAGGGAGGAAAAGGAAAAAGGGACTGCCCCGGTCTCTCTCTCTCTCTCTCTCTCTCTCTCTCTCTCTCTCTCTCTCTCTCTCTCTCTAACTAACAGAAATACAACTATCAGATGACGGCAACGTAGAGGAAGCCTGGCTAAGCCTTAAAAATCACTTACTCACTCAGCAGAACACATTCGTCCCCTTGTGCGAGAAGCGAATTAACACTAATAAAAGCCCACCGTGGTTTAATAGCGAAATTAAACAATCAGTCAATGAGAGAAAATTGTTTTACAGGTTAAAGAAAGAACAAAGCACGCCCGAGAACATTAGACTTTATAATGATGCCAGGCGACGAGTAAAAAGACTAGTAGGTCAGGCAAAGCGTAGATATGAAGAAAATATTGCAGCCAACTGTAAAAATAACCCGAAATCTTTCTTCAGTTACATAAACAACAGAAAGGCGATCAAAAGTGGTATTGGACCTTTAACAAACAGCGACGGTGCACTAGTGACTGACAGCCAACACATTGCAAACCTCTTAAACAATTACTTTTCCTCGGTGTTTAATACTAACAGTCTTCCTCTCGCTACCACCAACACCAGTACTATTGTAAATCTCGAGCATGCATTGCCTAATTTGAAATAACAACCGATGAAGTCCTTAAAGCTCTCCATTCACTTAAAACAAATAAAAGTCCTGGACCTGACAAAGTATATCCAACTCTGCTGAAAGAAACAAAGAGCGAAATACTCTCCTCCCTCACAACCGTATTCAATATGTCCTTGCGACAAGGCATCGTCCCTTCAGATTGGAAAAAGGCTAACGTGACACCGATTTTCAAGAAAGGAGACAAAAAAGTACCAGGTAATTACAGGCCCATTAGTCTAACTTCGGTTGTAGGTAAGCTACTTGAGGGCATAATTAGAGACAAAATTGTGAATTACCTTGAAAGCCACTCATTGATTGGGGACTCACAACATGGCTTCCGAAACAAAAGATCCTGCCTATCAAACCTATTAACCTTTTATAACGACTTCTTCACTGTTTATGACGTAACCAAATCACTGGACGTAGTCTATCTTGATTTCCAGAAAGCGTTTGATAAAGTCCCGCATCATAAATTACTTTACAAATTAAAGCAAATAGGTATTGACGGTCAAGTAAACCAATGGATCGCGAATTGGTTGAGCAACAGACAACAAAGAGTAGTGATCGACGGATTTAACTCAGAGTGGTAGCCTGTCACTAGTGGCGTCCCTCAGGGCTCGGTCCTTGGCCCAGTGCTCTTCATTATTTACATCAACGACGTGGATGTTGGACTCAATAAGCGCATTAGTAAATTTGCAGACGACACAAAGATTGGCAACTCGGTTCTCACTGATGAAGACAGGCAAAGCCTCCAAGAGGATTTGCACAAAATTTCAGCTTGGTCGGATAGATGGGAGATGCCCTTTAACGTAGACAAGTGCCAGGTCCTTCAAGTTGGAACGAGGAATAAGAAGTTCGAATACGAAATGCGCGGCGTTAAACTCAAAAGCGTTCAATGCGTCAAAGACTTGGGGGTCAAAATCGCGTCAAACCTAAAATTCTCACAGCAATGCATCGATGCAGCAAATAAAGCGAACAGAATGTTGGGCTTCATTAAAAGAAACTTTGTATTCAAGAATAAAGATGTAATACTCCCGCTCTACAACAGTTTAGTCAGACCCCACTTGGAATATGCGGTACAGTTTTGGTCTCCACACCATGCAAAGGATATTGCTAAATTAGAAGGTGTTCAGCGTCGGGCAACGAAAATGATCCCTTCCTTGCGCAACAAATCCTACGAAGAAAGGCTTTCTACCCTTAACATGTTCTCTCTTGAGAAACGTCGCCTCCGAGGAAAACTGATCGAATGTTTTAAAATACTTAATGGTTTCACGAATGTAGACAGATCAACATTGTTTATGATCGATGACACTTTGCGCACGAGGAACAATGGCGTAAAACTCAGATGTAGACAAGTAAATTCAGACTGCACCAAATTTTTCTTCACCAACGTTGTAGTACGAGAATGGAATAAGCTTCCACCGTCAGTGGTCCAGTGTAACACGATTGACTCCTTCAAAAATAAGCTCGACCGTCACTTCCTTCAACTTAATATCAACTAGAGTAGAAATGCAACGTTTTGGAGTCTTCTGATTAATGTAAAATCACTTAGGTTTAAGGACAGACCACCAAGTCTGGACCATGGGGTCTGTGTGGTCTGATTTTCTATGTAAATCTATGTAAATCTCTCTCTCTCTCTCTCTCTCTCTCTCTCTCTCTCTCTCTCTCTCTCTCTCTCTCTCTCTCTCTCTCTCTCTCTCTCTCTCTCTCTCTCTCTCTCTCTCTCTCTCTCTCTCTCTCTCTCTCTCTCTCTCTCTCTCTCTCTCTCTCTCATAATTGGAAAGTATATGCTGGGTATGGCAGGACTGATTGATAGTTTGTTGTTGGAGGTGTGCAGCAAAGGAGAAGGGAGGAGCCTGCCATCACAACCCCCAGGAAATACATACTATGGGTCGTATTTTAAAACATTTCGCCGCCCAAGTTCACATATTTGACAAGGCTTTCGTATGATTTGACGGCATTTCCATCAGTAGTTTCATGACCCTGGTGGTAGTTTGATCCTTCCTCAGTAGCATGAACTTCAAAGAAACACTCATTAGGACCCGATTCATCCATTCTTTGACCTTTAGAAATAGTCAATGTGAGAAGCGAAGGTGCCTTGTGATACCGCCCTATATAGTGTGATGGTACAACTATTAACATGCTTTGTGCTAACGACCGGCATGGCTTCCGTTTTGAGGTGTCCGCGGGTGTACGCCAGCAGCATCATGTCCACCCATCATATCTCTACTTACCATCGTTGTCTGCACTGACCTTTTAATACATCCCACAACCTCCCTCTCCGTATTCCTATCGCCCCTCCCCTGTGATTTATTTATTTATATATTGTTTACTTGCATTTTCTTTTACCTACTTGCCCTACTTGGATCGTGACCCCCACCCTTACCCCTTTCCGACCCCTGCCACCCCTGTAAATGACCACGCCTCATGAACAGCGATGACGGTCGTTACCACAAACCGCCCTGCCATACTTAGCATATACTTTCTATCATCTGGCACTGTAGAAACGCAACATGTGCATGGCTGAATTTTAAATACTCAAATTCCCTTCCTTTCCACTCAGATTCCCTTCCTTTCCTCCACTCAAATTCCTGTCCTTTCCTCCACTCAAATTCCCTTCCTTTCCACTCAAATTCCCTTCCTTTATACTCAAATTCCCTTCCTTTCCTCCACTCAAATTCCCTTCCTTTCCACTCAAATTCCCTACCTTTCCTCCACTCAACTTCCCTTCCTTTCCACTCAAATTCCCTTCCTTTCCACTCAAATTCCCTTCCTTTCCTCCACTCAAATTCCCTTCCTTTCCACTCAAATTTCCTTCCTTTCCTCCACTCAAATTCCCTTCCTTTCCACTCAAATTCCCTTCCTTTCCACCCAAATTCCCTTCCTTTCCACCCAAATTCCCTTCCTTTCCACTCAAATTCCCTTCGTTTCCACTCAAATTCCCTTCCATTCCACTCAAATTCCCTTCCTTTCCACTCAAATTCCCTTCCATTCCACTCAAATTCCCTTCCTTTTCACTCAAATTCCCTTCCTTTCCACACAAATTCCCTTCCTTTCCACTCAAATTCCCTTCCTTTCCACTCAAATTCCCTTCCTTTCCACTCAAATTCCCTTCCATTCCACTCAAATTCCCTTCCTTTCCACTCAAATTCCCTTCCATTCCACTCAAATTCCCTTCCTTTCCACTCAAATTTCCTTCCATTCCACTCAAATTCCCTTCCTTTCCACTCAAATTCCCTTCCTTTCCACACAAATACCCTTCCTTTCCACTCAAATTCCCTTCCTTTCCACTCAAATTCCCTTCCTTTCCACTCAAATTCCCTTCCTTTCCACTCAAATTCCCTTCCTTTCCACTCAAATTCCCTTCCTTTCCACTCAAATTCTCTTCCTTTCCACCCAAATTCCCTTCCTTTCCACTCAAATTCCCTTCCTTTCCTCCACTCAAATTCTCTTCCTTTCCACTCAGATTCCCTTCCTTTCCACTCAAATTCCTTCCTTTCCACTCAAATTCCCTTCCATTCCACTCAAATTCCATTCCTTTCCACTCAAATTCCCTTCCTTTCCACTCAAATTCCCTTCCTTTCCACTCAAATTCCCTTCCTTTCCACTCAAATTCTCTTCCTTTCCAATCAAATTCCCTTCCTTTCCACTCAAATTCCCTTCCTTTCCACGCAAATTCCCTTCCTTTCCACTCAAATTCCCTTCCTTTCCACTCAAATTCCCTTCCTTTCCACTGAAATTCCCTTCCTTTCCACTCAAATTCCCTTCCTTTCCACTGAAATTCCCTTCCTTTCCACTCAAATTCCCTTCCTTTCCACTCAAATTCCCTTCCTTTCCACTGAAATTCCCTTCCTTTCCACTCAAATTTCCTTCCGTTCCTCCACTCAAATTCCCTTCCTTTTTACTCAAATTCCCTTCCTTTCCACTCAAATTCCCTTCCTTTCCACTCAAATTCCCTTCCTTTCCTTTCCACTCAAATTCCCTTCCTTTCCACTGAAATTCCCTTCCTTTCCACTGAAATTCCCTTCCTTTCCACTGAAATTCCCTTCCTTTCCACTCAAATTCCTTTCCTTTCCTCCATTTAAATTCCCTTCCTTTTCACTCAAATTCCCTTCCTTTCCACGCAAATTCCCTTCCTTTCCACTCATATTCCCTTCCTTTCCACTCAAATTCCCTTCCTTTCCACTCAAATTCCCTTCCATTCCACTCGAATTCCCTCCCTTTTTACTCAAATTCCCTTCGTTTCCACTCAAATTCCCTTCCATTCCACTCAAATTCCCTTCCTTTCCACTCAAATTCCCTTCCATTCCACTCAAATTCCCTTCCTTTTCACTCAAATTCCCTTCCTTTCCACACAAATTCCCTTCCTTTCCACTCAAATTCCCTTCCTTTCCACTCAAATTCCCTTCCTTTCCACTCAAATTCCCTTCCTTTCCACTCAAATTCCCTTCCTTTCCACTCAAATTCCCTTCCTTTCCACTCAAATTCTCTTCCTTTCCACCCAAATTCCCTTCCTTTCCACTCAAATTCCCTTCCTTTCCACTCAAATTCCCTTCTTTTCCACTCAAATTCCCTTCCTTTCCACTCAAATTCCCTTCCTTTACACTCAAATTCCCTCCCTTTCCACTCAAATTCCCTTCCTTTCCACTCAAATTCCCTTCCTTTCCACTCAAATTCCCTTCCTTTTCACTCAAATTCCCTTCCTTTCCACTCAAATTCCCTTCCTTTTCACTCAAATTCCCTTCCTTTCCACTCAAATTCCCTTCCTTTTCATTCAAATTCCCTTCCTTTCCACTCAAATTCCCTTCCTTTTCACTCAAATTCCCTTCCTTTCCTCTCAAATTCCTTTCCTTTCCTCCATTCAAATTCCCTTCCTTTTCACTCAAATTCCCTTCCTTTCCACTCAAATTAACTTCTTTTCCACTCAAATTCCCTTCCTTTCCACTCAAATTCCTTTCCTTTCCTCCATTCAAATTCCCTTCCTTTTCACTCAAATTCCCTTCCTTTCCACTCAAATTCCCTTCCTTTCCACTCATATTCCCTTCCTTTCCACTCAAATTCCCTTTCTTTCCACTCAAATTCCCTTCCTTTCCACTCAAATTCCTTTCCGTTCCTCCACTCAAATTCCCTCCCTTTCCACTCAAATTCCCTCCCTTTCCACTCAAATTCCCTTCCTTTCCACTCAAATTCCCTTCCTTTCCACTCAAATTCCCTTCCTTTCCTCCACTCAAATTCCCTCCTCTTCCACTCAAATTCCCTTCTTTTCCACTCAAATTCCCTTTCTTTCCACTCATATTCCTTTCCTTTCCACTCAAATTCCCTTCCTTTCCTCAATTCCCTCCTTTACTCAAATTCCTTCGTTTCCAATCAAATTCCCTCCATTTCCACTCAAATTCCCTCCCTTTCCACTCAAATTCCTTCCCTTTCCACTCAAATTTCCTTCCTTTCCACTCAAATTCCTTCCTTTCCACACAAATTCCTTCCTTTCCACTCAAATTCCTTCCTTTCCACTCAAATTCCTTCCTTTCCACTCAAATTCCCTCCTCTTCCACTCAAATTCCCTTCTTTTCCACTCAAATTCCCTTCCTTTCCACTCAAATTCTCTTCCTTTCCACCCAAATTCCCTTCCTTTCCACTCAAATTCCCTTCCTTTCCACTCAAATTCCCTTCCTTTCCACTCAAATTCCCTTCCTTTACACTCAAATTCCCTCCCTTTCCTCCACTCAAATTCCCTTCCTTTCCACTCAAATTCCCTTCCTTTACACTCAAATTCCCTCCCTTTCCTTCACTCAAAGTCCCTTCCTTTCCACTCAAATTCCCTTCCTTTCCTCCACTCAAATTCCCTTCCATTCCACTCGAATTCCCTCCCTTTTTACTCAAATTCCCTTCGTTTCCACTCAAATTCCCTTCCATTCCACTCAAATTCCCTTCCTTTCCACTCAAATTCCCTTCCATTCCACTCAAATTCCCTTCCTTTTCACTCAAATTCCCTCCCTTTCCTCCACTCAAATTCCCTTCCTTTCCACTCAAATTCCCTTCCTTTCCACTCAAATTCCCTTCCTTTACACTCAAATTCCCTTCCTTTCCACTCAAATTCCCTTCCTTTCCACTCAAATTCCCTTCCTTTCCACTCAAATTCCCTTCCTTTACACTCAAATTCCCTCCCTTTCCACTCAAATTCCCACATCCTAACTTAACATGCCAAGTTTGTTGGGGGGGAAGAGGGGGTTGGTATAGATAGTTAAGGCATATTTGCCCTGTTTTCAGTCTTTATTTATTTTTATTTGTTTATTATTTTTTTTATTGGGGGGGGGATGCTAGGCATGCCAGACTATGGACACTTTTACAAGTACTTTATGTCAAGACTATATGGGAATGGGTAGGTTTTGTGAGAATGGTAAAGTAAGATTAAAATAGTATATTTATAGCATTGGTCAAACAGATTATGGTGATATAATGTTAGATTGGAATGTACTCAAGATAATTAAATTAAGGTTAATGCTTTTATTTTTTTGTTACATATTCACATATTCATGATTCAAGTAACTTGCAAACTAACCTAACCTCGTCAAATGGGTATTTTTGTATACAAACACAACCACAGAGTTTCCAAACAGAACATACTTTTTCCTACTGCTCCATGTGAATAGCATCATCATGACCATTTCTGCTGCAACCCCCACTCCCTCAACAATCTAACATAACTAAACCAACTCCTGCTAAACCTGTCCTACCTAACACGTCCTAACCTAACATGGTAGGTCCCCAAGTTTGTTAGGGTGGAAAGGGGGTTAGTATAAGAGAGTCAAGTCATATTTACCTGTTATTTTATTTATTCCTTATTTAGATTTTTTTTGGGGGGTGGGTGGGTTGGGCATGCCAGGCTCTCAACACTTTTACAAGTATTTTATGTTAAGACTATATCGGAATAGGTAGATTTGATGAGAATGGTAAAGTAAGATTAAAATATTATTTTGATAGCATTGGTCAAACAGTTTCTGGTGATATAATGTCAGGTTAGAAGTACTCAAAAGAATGGAATTAAGATTAATGCTTTGAATTTTTTTGTATAGCTGTATTGTGTAATATCCTCCTACTTAGAGAAAAGCATTTTAGAAAAGTAGGTAATGAAAAGTAGTATTTATGGCCATGTTCATAACAACTAAAAAGTTAATGTCTTATGATGCATGTAAATAAAATATTGGTACTGATTTAGCTTTCCATCACAGCATGTATTAAATGTTATTGGAGAAGTTATGGGAAATAAAAAGCATGCCATAGTGAAACAATTAAGAAACTTTCTTCACATTTATACCCTGACAGTGCCTTCCCTGGGAGTGGACCCCGTACGCAGGATGACTGTGAGAGGCGTTGGTACAACGTACAACAAAAATCAAAGCCTTGCATTGCCAAGTGCAAGAATGAGCAGCAGCAGACTGGTAATTTTTTTTAGTTGTTATGTCTTTAAATGTAAAACTTATATTAGTTAGTTTTTTATGTGCTCACAGAATGCAGCTATACTGGCCACAATGCCTGTATTTCAGCTTAAAGTTAATAAGTTCATAGCAGTGAACTGTATATTTGATATAGAAATTTTTTTAATGTTCATCTGTCAATGACTATCAATCTATCTAAATACCTTGGTTGTCTTCCCCCAGTGAAGGGTTTTAGCCAAGACAGGCACACTTACTCACAATCTCACACTCATGTACACCACTCTCTCAGCTGCACAGCCCCTGAGGGAGTAAAAAAGGCCCTCACTGTATGGGGGATTAGCTGCACAGTTCAGACAGGGAACTTCCACACCAAGGCCTCACAGCATACACTGGTTTACCCCTGCCCCTTCATAACAATGACATTTCCCCCAGCACCTGAGTGCCCCACACGTGTGGCACCACAGATACGCAGGCGCCTGCCTATATAACTATGACATTAACTGTGGTAGATAAACTGGTGTATGACATCATAGGCTGCTCGTCTCATGTATTTGAAGGGGTACCAGAGCCATTCAGCATTGACATGATGTGCTAGGGATAGGACAGCAGCAACAGTCAAGCAGCAGTGAAATATTGACTGGCCTGCATGTTTATGGCAAAAACTTTTATATTCTTATTAAAACAATTTATTAATTACCCTTAAATTCATATTCTTTGTAGATACACACTTTATTAGTATTGCTAGAGACCATCCCAGCACATTGTTCATTACTTGTGGAAAAGATACCATTAGCTGCTCCAGCAACAGCCACTGCTTCAATATCTGCTGGCCCTATGACACCAGCCACTGCTTCAATATCTGCTGGCCCTATGACACCAGCCACTGCTTCATCATCTGCTGGCCCAATGACACCTGCCACTGCTTCATCATCTGCTGGCCCAATGACACCTGCCACTGCTTCATCATCTGCTGGCCCAATGACACCTGCCACTGCTTCATCATCTGCTGGCCCAATGACACCTGCCACTGCTTCATCATCTGCTGGCCCAATGACACCTGCCACTGCTTCATCATCTGCTGGCCCAATGACACCAGCCACTGCTTCATCATCTGCTGGCCCAATGACACCTGCCACTGCTTCATCATCTGCTGGCCCAATGACACCTGCCACTGCTTCATCATCTGCTGGCCCAATGACACCAGCCACTGCTTCATCATCTGCTGGCCCAATGACACCTGCCACTGCTTCATCATCTGCTGGCCCAATGACACCAGCCACTGCTTCATCATCTGCTGGCCCTATGACACCTGCCACTGCTTCATCATCTGCTGGCCCAATGACACCAGCCACTGCTTCATCATCTGCTGGCCCAATGACACCTGCCACTGCTTCAATATCTACTGGCCCAATGACACCTGCCACTGCTTCATCATCTGCTGGCCCAATGACACCTGCCACTGCTTCATCATCTGCTGGCCCAATGACACCAGCCACTGCTTCATCATCTGCTGGCCCAATGACACCTGCCACTGCTTCAATATCTACTGGCCCAATGACACCTGCCACTGCTTCATCATCTGCTGGCCCAATGACACCTGCCACTGCTTCATCATCTGCTGGCCCAATGACACCTGCCACTGCTTCATCATCTGCTGGCCCAATGACACCTGCCACTGCTTCATCATCTGCTGGCCCAATGACACCTGCCACTGCTTCATCATCTGCTGGCCCAATGACACCTGCCACTGCTTCAATATCTACTGGCCCAATGACACCAGCCACTGCTTCATCATCTGCTGGCCCAATGACACCTGCCACTGCTTCAATATCTACTGGCCCAATGACACCTGCCACTGCTTCATCATCTGCTGGCCCTATGACACCTGCCACTGCTTCATCATCTGCTGGCCCAATGACACCTGCCACTGCTTCATCATCTGCTGGCCCAATGACACCTGCCACTGCTTCATCATCTGCTGGCCCAATGACACCTGCCACTGCTTCATCATCTGCTGGCCCAATGACACCAGCCACTGCTTCATCATCTGCTGGCCCAATGACACCTGCCACTGCTTCATCATCTGCTGGCCCAATGACACCTGCCACTGCTTCGTCATCTGCTGGCCCTATGACACCAGCCACTGCTTCATCATCTGCTGGCCCAGTGACACCTGCCACTGCTTCATCATCTGCTGGCCCAGTGACACCAGCCACTGCTTCATCATCTGCTGGCCCAATGACACCTGCCACTGCTTCGTCATCTGCTGGCCCAATGACACCTGCCACTGCTTCATCATCTGCTGGCCCTATGACACCTGCCACTGCTTCATCAACTGCTGGCCCTATGACACCAGCCACTGCTTCATCATCTGCTGGCCCAGTGACACCTGCCACTGCTTCATCATCTGCTGGCCCTATGACACCTGCCACTGCTTCATCATCTGCTGGCCCTATGACACCTGCCACTGCTTCATCATCTGCTGGCCCAGTGACACCTGCCACTGCTTCATCATCTGCTGGCCCTATGACACCTGCCACTGCTTCATCATCTGCTGGCCCTATGACACCTGCCACTGCTTCATCATCTGCTGGCCCAATGACACCTGCCACTGCTTCGTCATCTGCTGGCCCAATGACACCTGCCACTGCTTCATCATCTGCTGGCCCAATGACACCTGCCACTGCTTCATCATCTGCTGGCCCAATGACACCTGCCACTGCTTCGTCATCTGCTGGCCCAATGACACCTGCCACTGCTTCATCATCTGCTGGCCCAATGACACCTGCCACTGCTTCATCATCTGCTGGCCCAATGACACCTGCCACTGCTTCATCATCTGCTGGCCCAATGACACCTGCCACTGCTTCATCATCTGCTGGCCCAATGACACCAGCCACTGCTTCATCATCTGCTGGCCCAATGACACCTGCCACTGCTTCATCATCTGCTGGCCCAATGACACCAGCCACTGCTTCATCATCTGCTGGCCCAATGACACCTGCCACTGCTTCATCATCTGCTGGCCCTATGACACCAGCCACTGCTTCATCATCTGCTGGCCCAATGACACCTGCCACTGCTTCATCATCTGCTGGCCCAATGACACCTGCCACTGCTTCATCATCTGCTGGCCCTATGACACCTGCCACTGCTTCATCATCTGCTGGCCCAATGACACCTGCCACTGCTTCATCATCTGCTGGCCCAATGACACCTGCCACTGCTTCATCATCTGCTGGCCCAATGACACCTGCCACTGCTTCATCATCTGCTGGCCCAATAACACCTGCCACTGCAAGGAATGACAATGAAGCTGCTCCACCACAGTCACCACCTACTTCATCAGAGTTGAGAGATGCCTTTCATAGGGCAGCAGTATAATTTTTTTATGCTGGGGCTGAATATTACTGCCTCAAGGCTATGATTTTGTCACTTTTTTTTTTTATTACTGATAAGGTTAGGGTGGAAGGGGTGAAAAATAATCTCTGCCGTTTTTCAACAGAAATGGTTAGCAAATTCATTCAAAGCACAAAATTTACCAGAAAAAAAATTGTGTGCCATTGTGAGTGGGTTCACTTGAGATTGGGCTCCAATACGCCTCCGTGGTCTAGTGGTCAGCATGCCTGGCTTCTACGCGGCCGGGTTTGAATCCCGGCCGGGCAGTCAGTGCAGCTCACCCAGCTGATCATCCTCCCTCTCAGGCTGGTCGATAAATGACTACCTGGGGAAACTGTGGTAACCTGGATGTCACACTGGCCCTGTGTCCTGGTAATGGGCTCCCTCTCACCACAGGCTCAAGGGCCAATGTTACGGAGATGAGCATTAGCTTATAACACCTTTAGGCACCGATCATATTTGCATTTTATGTAGTCTGTGATGCAGGCAGGATATTCATTAGCACCTAATTAGACTCATGCTGCTCTCCAGTGCTCTCTGATGAACTCACAATCAAAGATGTAGTATACCTATATGGTAGCATTGAGTAATCTTAGGTCACTTGGTAAAGTGTTCACCTGAGTCCGACCCAAGCTGACAACATAAACCTAAGCGTGTTTGCAAGCTGAGTGTTTAGAATATTGGCATAATAATAAAAGATGCTGAAAACTGGATTCCACTACTTTATTGAATATATGAATAATTATATACTGAATTTGTAATGGAGCCAAGATAAAAAAAGCTATGTTTTTCAGTGGTCATACCATGATCTCATGAAAATAATTAGCTTGACATATATAAATTAATTACTACGTATTTTGTTATGATGACTATTGCACATTAATACCATAGCTTTGAATCCAATGATGAATATCTTCAAGCAAGACACAAATAACAACAGATTGGTCACCAATTCACTCAGTAAACACAATACTCCAGAAAAGTATGCACTGAATTCACAGTAAAGTTGTTTTTCCACTTGGAACTTTGTAAACAGAAACCAAGTAACCTCGTTTTACTTCACTCATAAGTCATGATGCTCGCGATGTGGTCACCTCGACCTTTCGTTCCTCCTCCCTCACACTGGCAGACGTCTCTAACAAGCTTTCTTACCACCATTATCTCAATATGAATAACCGGCAGCAATAATTATAAATCATATTCTAAATGACATTTTAATGCAATTTTAATGTCATCTTTTTCATTTGCATGTGTGTACCTTTCTGCTACAAATAAAAGTTTTTTTCCCATGTTCTGTTTTCCTTAACTCGAATATTTCACATTTTAATCAATAACAAAGGCATCAAACACTAATGAGTGTGAAGTTTGTGGGAAATGTTTCAGCCTGAAGGGTACCCTCAAATTACACACTCTTACACACACTGGTGAAAGAAATCATGAGTGTGAAGTTTGTGGGAAATGTTTCAGTCACAAGAGTAACCTCAAAGTACACACTCTTACACACACTGGTGAAAGAAATCATGAGTGTGAAGTTTGTGGGAAATGTTTCAGTCAGAAGGGTACCCTCAAATTACACCTTGTTACACACAGTGATGCAAGAAGTCATGAGTGTGAAGTGTGACATAAACTACATCGTTTTCCTTTGGTGCCATTATTTTCACATGGGTACAGTCTATCACTCCCACAACACCGGCAAGTTGGTAGAATTCTGCTTGCTTTACACGGATCTCCACCCTATCAAGGGGAGACTGGATAAACCTCCCGACTACCTACGGGGCACTGAGGGCGGCCAGAGTTTCCACAATCACCCTGCTTACACTACTCTGGCTTACCCCCTAACTCATCACTTGAACACTGCAGCATTTTTCCTGTAGCCAAGTATCTTTAAGTCAAAATCACTTTCAACCCTGGGTGAGGAATGCTCCCTTTGAACTGGATCTTGTAGCTCTCTTCTCACCAAATCAGTCACATACTCCATTCCTGCACGGTCTAATATGTATGTCTTGACAAGTTCACCATCGTTATACAGTTCCAAAGCGCCCTATCAAACTCTAAATTGCGGAGGCGGGCTGGACGAGGAAGCCCGGGGGCCATGTTGATATGGGTCTGGGTCTGGGATTCAATATTAACTTTACTATTAAGTGTTTAGAAGTCCTCGCCAGCACTCTCAAGTTAATACCAAAGTTAAGAGTAGGTATTAGGCTAATAGTTGTTGAGGATACACTTTGAGAGTGAAGTTAATACCAAAGTCGAAAGTTAATACCAAGTTTAGTATTAATAGTTGTCGAGGATACGGGCCCAGACCTTTCACAGGACCCACCAACCACATGAAGCCTGGGGTGGAAAGTGAATAACAGATCATGCCGTCACAGTCACCATTTGTTCCAATAGATGAATATTTTCTGTTCTCTGTGCTACACACAGCCCTGTAACACCACCACAACAAACACTTGCACTCACACACACAGCAGAACTGAATCAGCACAGCACCTCAGGAGAAGTGGACCTTCATGTGGCTGACAATCTCACCCTTAGTCATGAAACGTTTCCCACAAACATCGCACTTGAACCCTTTATGACCAGAGTGTCTGAAGACGTGCCTGTTCAATATACTCTTCAGTTTGAACCTTTTCCCACAAACTTCACACTCATGACTTCTTGCATCACTGTGTGTAACAAGGTGTAATTTGAGGGTACCCTTCTGACTGAAACATTTCCCACAAACTTCACACTCATGATTTCTTTCACCAGTGTGTGTAAGAGTGTGTACTTTGAGGTTACTCTTGTGACTGAAACATTTCCCACAAACTTCACACTCATGATTTCTTTCACCAGTGTGTGTAAGAGTGTGTAATTTGAGGGTACCCTTCAGGCTGAAACATTTCCCACAAACTTCACACTCATGATTTTTTTCACCAGTGTGTGTAAGAGTGTGTTTCTTGAGGGTACCCTTCTCAGTGAAACATTTTCCACAGATTTCACACTCATGATTTCTTTCACCAGTGTGTGTAAGAGTGTGTAATTTGAGGTTACCCTTCTGACTGAAACATTTCCCACATACTTCACACTCATGATTTCTTTCACCAGTGTGTGTAAGAGTGTGTAATTTGAGGGTACCCTTCAGGCTGAAACATTTCCCACAAACTTCACACTCATGATTTCTTGCACCAGTGTGTGTAAGGGTATGTGTGTTGAGGTGACCCTTCTGACTGAAACATTTCCCACAAACTTCACACTCATAATTTCTTGCACTGGTGTGTGTAAGGGTGTGTGTGTTGAGGGTACCCTTCTGACTGAAACATTTCCCACAAACTTCACACTCATGGTTTCTTGCACTGGTGTGTGTAAGGGTGTGTGTGTTGAGGTGACCCTTCTGACTGAAACATTTCCCACAAACTTCACACTCATGATTTCTTTCACCAGTGTGTGTAAGGGTGTGTTTCTTGAGGTTACTCTTCTGACTGAAACATTTCCCACAAACTTCACACTCATGATTTCTTGCACCAGTGTGTGTAAGGGTGTGTGTGTTGAGGTGACCCTTATGATTGAAACATTTCCCACAAACTTCACACTCATGATTTCTTTCACCAGTGTGTGTAAGAGTGTGTAATTTGAGGTTACCCTTCTGACTGAAACATTTCCCACATACTTCACACTCATGATTTCTTTCACCAGTGTGTGTAAGAGTGTGTAATTTGAGGGTACCCTTCAGGCTGAAACATTTCCCACAAACTTCACACTCATGATTTCTTTCACCAGTGTGTGTAAGAGTGTGTAATTTGAGGGTACCCTTCTGACTGAAACATTTCCCACAAACTTCACACTCATGATTTCTTGCACTGGTGTGTGTAAGGGTGTGTGTGTTGAGGTGACCCTTCTGATTGAAACATTTCCCACAAACTTCACACTCATGGTTTCTTGCACCAGTGTGTGTAAGGTGTGATGTTTGGGGTTACTCCTATTACTAAACCTTTTGCCACACTCCCGACTTTCATGAGGTCTTACACCAGAGTGTGTGGGTGTATTTGTTGAGGTCATCCTTCCCTGCATGTCTTTTCTCACACTCTTGGCTTTGGTCAGTAAACTTGCTCTCATTCTCAGATCTTCTCACACTTCTGAAATTCAAACTTCCCCCTTTCTGGATGAAGAGGCCAGCAATTGTTGTTGTTGTTGGTGGTTGTGTTGGTGGTGTTTTTTATCACTCCTGAACCTCACACCAGTAGCAGTCTGCTCCTGCTGATCCCAGCCACTCCAGCTGCTGTCCCGCCTTGCAGCCTCCACTGCAACACTACTCTGGATGTGAGGAGTTGGCTGGCCTTGAGGAACCTCAGAGATGCTGGAGAAGGCGGCGAGGTTGCTTCAAAGCCACACTCAGTGACCAATTGAGCAGGCAAGGCGAGGGATGCACCAAGGAGTCCTGAAGTCAGCGGCAGCAGGGACGGAACAAGTACTGACCACAGCAACTGTCTCGATGCCTCACTTCAACACTAACACCAGTGGTGGACATTGGGACACAAAGTCATGTGCTGAAAAAAAATAAAAAATAAAAAGAACATAAGAACGTAAGGAGTCTGCAAGAGGCCGGTTGGCCTATACAAGGCAGCTCCTGTACACTCAACCCCACCTTACCTCACCATCCATGGCTTTATCTAACCTCTTCTTGAATGTATCTATGGTATTGGCACCCACAACATGGCTCCCAAGCCTGTTCCATTCATCCACCACTCTATTGGTGAACCAATTCTTGCCTATGTCTTTGTTGAATCTGAATTTGTCTAACTTAAAACCATTGCCACGCGTCCTACCTGGCTCTTTCACTCTCAAAATTTTATTGACATCCCCTTTATTAAATCCCTTCATCCATTTATAAACTTTGATCAAGTCTCCTCGCAACCTTCGCCTTTCTAGAGAGTGATTTAACTGCTTCAGCCTGTCTTCGTAAGGCAAGTTTCTCACCCCCTGAATCATCTTTGTCATCCTCCTCTGTACAGATTCTAGCATCTTGATATCCATTCTATAATAGGGAGACCAGAACTGAACTGCATAATCGAGATGAGGTCCAACTAGTGCTAAGTAAAGTTTGAGGATGACTTCAGCGCTCCTATTGCTCAGGCTCCTTGAGATGAAACCTAGTACTCTGTTTGCCCAATTTTTAGCCTGAATGCATTGAGCCCTAGGACGGGGAAACTGAAGTTGGTGGGAGGGATCAGGGCGGTGGTGGGTGCACCGAAGGCAAGCCACAGGCCACCGGGTCAGGCAAATAGTGCGTGTACTGATAATAAACTAATGCAATAATATATTCATTGATAAATATGTCTTTGAACTAACCTAAATAAATCTGAAGCGATATTCGTAACAATACTAAGACAGAACTACACGTAAATGGACAATATCCAGCGACCAAAGCTGCAAGCTTGATAGTTTTAAGGCCTGTTAACACATTAATCGCGTTTGGCAACTCAGCGCTCTTGCCTGCTCCGCGGAACTTTCACGGCGCCCACCACGCCAGTGTCCGTTGGACTTTTGCAGAGAGAGGAGTTATGTATCATTATGAGAGGATAGCCTGTAGTATAGTGTAAAAATCCACGGTACAAATATATACCAAATCACAGACCACTAATATTTTATCCCTCTACTGCGTATTGGTGCACCAATGTACCAGGCATAGGTTGGCGCATATATGTACCACTTCGCGAAGCACTGACGATATAGTCTTGTTCTGCTATTTGGTGCAGTTTTTATGATTATTATACGAGTTTGTGTCGATACAATATCTTACATTTTGATGAGCTGTACATAAAAAAACTATTAATAATGTTTTTTTCCCTCCTTTTCAACAGAAATGAACCCGACCGTCTTTTAAGGAGGGCGATCGGATACCTCATCTGGTGATTCAGATGATTCAGGTTTTTTGTTAATTCAGATGACCCAGATGATGAGCTCGAGGAAAGTGACGAGTTAGAAACAGATGAAAAGCAGAATAGAAACATTATTTTATTCTCTGTTATGAGCAAAATTTTAATTGTCAGATTTTTTATTTTTTTTACGTTGTTTGATATGAGGGCATTTGCCTCAATAGTTGATTACTGTTACATAATGAAATGCTTATATTTGGAAGCAAAATGTCACCAAACTTTAAATGTATTTTGGATGACTTTACATAGCTATATATTTATTACCTTATCATTTTGAACTTATTACCTGGTACCATTGCAACACATCTGCAGTCATAATAAATACCAATTTACCCACAAATTGTTTATATACTCATGTTTGTAAAAGTTTATAGAAAGGGCTATTCGAATACAGATGTACCAATATGCAACAAGTGAAACATCTGCTCAGCACACTGGCGGCCCAGTAAGTGAACAAGGTATAAACAATCATATGAACATTTCATGACAATCAAATGAATACAAATGGCAAGACACATGAAATGGAAAAAAAATCTTAAGGAGCCAAAATCTTGAAAATTTGTTTTTACACTTCAAAAATTTCACAAAATCGACAAAACGTCTGACAGTCTTTTGTAAGGTATCAATATAATCTACAACTAAACGGCAATTTTCTCATTTTGTACATTTTTTTAAATGCAAAAGAAAACGGTAGAAAAGTAGAGAAAATTATTAGTGAAAATAAATTTCAATTTTTTTAAGCCAGAACAAAAAAAAATTACAAAATGAGAAATGTAGATCTATACAAAAGTTTCTATGGTATTTTTTTTCAAAGTAATTAACTAAAACTAAAGTCTGAAACAAAATAAGATTTTATGCTTTGTTTTGAGTCTCCTCTACATTCACCCAAAATTCACAGAATGTCATACACTTACACCAACAAACAACATACTAAAATTTCAAAGCCATACCACTGTGTGTGCCCAGGAGGGACCCCCCCGGGCGCCCTCCTTAACCCGAGAACGTGGGCAGACCCTTTTTTAGGCTTCCACGAGTCGTGGCTGTGGTACGGTGGATCCTAAAAAGGGCTCGCCATAAAGCCCCTAATTCGAGCTAATTGTAGGCGGTGGTGGCATAGCACAACCCTACGGTCTACGGCCTACAGGTTTATAAGGCAGTGAGGCCGCTGATTGGGTGAGCGGCGATGACGTCATTGACCCCAGCGTATCACAAGCGTGTTTTCAGAGCTCAGCCAATCGTAAGGCTTCATCTGTGGCTTTAAAATGACCCGTTCTCTCTTTCTGTTTCCTTTCTTTTTCCAAGGTACGTATTTTGAGATAACAAGGGAGTAAAGGAGGAAAAAAAGTGAGCTCCGGGGGGCAGCATGACCCAATTATAATGGCACCACTATAAACAGTTGCCTGCGCCATGACAGCCTCGGGGCCGACCATTAGGCTCAGATGGATAGTTTACCGGCGCCATAAGCCACATAAAAAAATTAAAAAATCTCCACGGGTCGGAACAAATAAGCGCTTTTTCAGTGTTTTTAATACCTTGAGTTTCGCGACCCTCGAGTTTAGCGCTACACCTTCGGAACGAAGCGAGCACGAAACTGGAGAGGGTACTGTAGTCATAACATAAATACTGGCCTAAGGCAAAAACCTCCTCTTTCATCGTACTTTTATTTATCCTGAAATGTACACATTTCCATTTTTTGTGGGTAATAAATAGCCATAGGAAGAGTGGTGGTTGGCCCAAGCCCGACGTGGTGCAGGCAAGTGTTTATACTGGCGCCGTCTATTCTTGGCTCATGCTGCGCCCGGAAGCTCATTCTTGATTTCCCTTTGACATTTCCTTTAGAGTCCACGTTGATGGGTGGTCTTCAGGACAGCATGTCGGTGGTCTTGGGCCACTCGGCGGTGACTGAAAAATCCCAGGTGGTAGCGGCGGATTCGAACCCAAATCATCCACGACGCAGTGAATACTGGACCGGCACGCTAACCACTCAGCCACCGCCTTGGATACCAACAGAAAAATGATGTATTTGTTATGGGTTGTCTTAAAATACGTATGTGTAAAGAAGGCGACGCAATGTCCCTCCCCCTTCCTCCACCAGCAGTGGGCAGCGGCTGTCAGTCATGGCAGGCCACAGAAATTTTAGGGCTGGGTTAGGTTAGGTTAGGACAACAACATGTCTTTGAACAAAAATAAAGTTGAATTAATAAGATATGGGGAAAATGGCCACCTCAAGATCACAGTACCAGGTGAAAGGTCAAGAAATTGCAGAGAAGAGCTCCGTACATGACCTGGGGTACTAGTTAGTAATGACTTTTCACCCACTGAGCACATTGACATCACAGGACGGCCAGCAGGATGACAGGATGGATACTCTGCACCTTCAAGACGAGGGAACCTGAACACCTCCTCCCGCTCTGTAAGTCCCTGGTGTTGTCGAAATGGAATACCTGTGCCATCTGTGGTCCCCACACAAAATGTACAATATCAAGCGACTGGAACAGACACAAAGGGTCTTCACAAGGAAGCTGAACTCAATGAAAAATCTGAGTTACTGGGACAGGCTCAAGACTCTGCAACTCTACTCCTCCAAAGACGAAGAGATAGTACTACATAATTAACACTGAAGAAGCAAGTGCCTAACCCATCACCACAAACTGAAGGAGGGATAACACGCCAGACACACCCCCAATTTGGCCGCACCTGCCCCAGGACATCCATTGAAACAGTCAGTCAATGTCTTAGGTCCATACATGCTGCCAGCTTTACCAACGAGGGACCAAGACTATTCAACTGCCTGCCCAGGGACATCAGGGACACCTCAAACTGCAGCAAGGAGACCTTCAGGAGAAAATTTGACCTGTTTCTGCAGGGATCCCTGATGAGCCCCTGTCCTACACACGACTACTCCAAGGGGGCAGAGAGTAGCTCCCTCCTGACCAGCTGAGGCACATTAGGGGCCGCTTCACAGTATTTTGTTTGTTTTATCGTTACAAATGGCGGTGATTGCCGCTATAGTATTTCCACGTAAACTGGCCTATGGGTAGTGGGCGGCTGCAGAGCCCAGCCTTACTTACCACACTTCTCAGCACTTCTCACCTCCTCTACCACTACCCCATAGGCCAGTTTCACGGAAAACTATGCGTTGATCACCGCCATTGGTAACGATCAAAACAAATCAAGTAAAAGCGGCCCTAGGAGTAGGGCACAGTGTTGGGGCGGTGGACTCCCAAGTCGCCCAAAGTGAACATCACCTACACTGCAACAAGACAAGACCCATAACTTAAAAAATACAGTTAGTTCCGTATTGGAGAGTAAGATGTTGGTATTTTCCTGAGGTCAGGGTGGCAACCCTACACACGCGTGTGGCCCATCCACACCCTGGCCCTCCGCTCCTTCCTGTCCCAAGTGTACCTGTCCACACCCTGGCCCTCCCTCCTTCCTGTCCCCAATTACAGCCCATCCACACCCTGGCCCTCCGCTCCTTCCTGTCCCAAGTGTACCTGTCCACACCCTGGCCTCTCCTCCTTCCTGTCCCAATTACAGCCCATCAACACCTTGGGCCTCCCCTCCTTCCTGTCCCAAGTGTAGCCCTGTCCACACCCTGGCCCTCCCTCCTTCCTGTCCCAAGTGTAGCCTGTCCACACCTTTGGCCTCCCCTCCTTCTGTCCCAAGTGTAGCCCGTCCACACCCCTGGCCTCCTCCCTCCTTCCTGTCCCAAGTGTAGCCTGTCCACACCTTTGGGCCTCCCTCCTTCCTGTCCCAAGTGTAGCCCTGTCCACACCCTGGCCCTCCCTCCTTCCTGTCCCAAGTGGTAGCCTGTCCACACCTTGGGCCTCCCTCCTTCCTGTCCCAAGTGTGTAGCCGTCCACACCCTGGCCCTCTCCTCCTTCCTGTCCCAAGTGTACCTGTCCACACCCTGGCCCTCTCCTCCTTCCTGTCCCAAGTGAAGCCCGTCCACACCCTGGCCCTCTCCTCCTTCCTGTCCCAAGTGTACCCGTCCACACCCTGGCCCTTCCCTCCTTCCTGTCCCAAGTGTAGCCCTGTCCACACCCTGGCCCTCCCTCCTTCCTGTCCCAAGTGTACCTGTCCACACCCTGGCCCTTCCCTCCTTCCTGTCCCAAGTGTACCTGTCCACACCCTGGCCCTCCCCTCCTTCCTGTCCCAAGTGTACCCATCCACACCCTGGCCCCTCCCTCCTTCCTGTCCCAAGTGTACCTCCACACCCTGGCCCTCCCTCCTTCCTGTCCCAAGTGTACCTGTCCACACCCTGGCCCTCCTCCTTCCTGTCCCAAGTGTACCCGTCCACACCCTGGCCCTCCCCTCCTTCCTGTCCCAAGTGTACCCGTCCACACCCTGGCCCTCCCCTCCTTCCTGTCCCAATTACAGCCCGTCCACACCCTGGCCCTCCCCTCCTTCCTGTCCCAATTACAGCCCGTCCACACCCTGGCCCTCTGCTCCCCAGCAAACATGGGGTTATTGGGCCAGCATCGGCTACTGTCGGGGTTGTGTCGGCAGCGGCGGCTGAGTGACTGTTGCAGCAAACCGCTTCGTTAGCGGTGTCGGCCTTACATCAGTAAATGTTAATTGAACCAATTAATACTAAAACCAAATTGGCCTGATACAGTTAGACTCATATTTGCCTCAATCATGAGCTAATGTATAACACTGCATTTATGCAAACATACAAAAAAATGGATTATCCGTTTTCCGATCGGGATTACAGGCAGCGAACGTTCAAGATCAAGATCAAGTTCAACTTTTCCCGCTTAAATATTGTTTACGTTGTAAAACGGCTCATCCAAGAAGCCGTCCCGTCATCGTTGAACAATTTACCACTCTACACACAAGTGGCGAGTTATCTTTGATAAATCTTTGAAAGATGAAGTCTTCAAAGTGACATTAGCCCAAAGCTAAGAGAAAATGTTGTCAGTATCCATATAAGCCAACCCAAACACGCCCAACGATCTATCCTCGTCAGTGTGTCAATCTTGCACACTACTACTGACTCTTGGGTGATGGTGATGATGATGTGATATTGTCATGTGAAGGGAAGCAGGATGTAGATTGTGGAGCTCAGCAGGTGTTAAATACAGATGATCACAAAAGAAAGCAAACTGAAATTTGTTCTTCACTTAGTAATGAAGTAAAAGTATTTGATAGTGACTGTGAAATCACAATTCATCCAAAAGTACCTCCAGTTGTGTCAGAAAATGCACAAAGCCAGCTGCTACAATGGGCTGTTGATAATCAAATAACTCACACAGCTATTAATTCATTGTTAACCATTCTAAAACTAAATTATGATGCGTCCCTTCCTTCAGAGGCTCGCACACTGCTCAAAACTCCAGTCAACCAAACATCACTTATTACACAAAAATGTGGAGGCCAGTATTACCATTTTGGTTTGCTAAATAATATTGATAAATATGAAACAAGACATACATCTAAAGAGTCCATTCAGCTACTTGTACACAATGGTTTGTCTTTGAAAATAAACTGTGATGGCATACCATAACATCGGAGCTCTAGAGCACAATTTTGGACAATACCGATTAATTTTCAGTGTGAAGGACTTAAACCCAACTGTTCTCCAGAAGTTGTACGAATATTTTATGGCATGTCAAAACCTAATGATGTTGATGAATTTTTGAAAGATTTCATTGATGAATTGAAACTTGTATCTAATGGGTATAAGCTTGGTGAGCATCTTATCCCAGTCCACACAGCCTCCTTTTATTTGTGATGCCCCAGCACGACAGTTCTTTAAAGAATCACATCTCACAATGGTTACTCAGGATGTGAGAGGTGTCAACAGGTGGGGGAATATGAGGCTGGAACTGTGGTATTTCCAGAATTGAATTCTCTACCACGATCAGATGAAAATTTTCTTGCTCAAAGTGACAGTAATCACCACCGAGGTATATCCCCTCTTGCAAAGCTGAATATGACAAATTGTTTAGTGTCAAAATTTGTATTGGATCCTATGCACTTAGTGTATTTGGGTGTTATGAGAAAACTTCTCAATCTTTGGCTCAAAGGACCCTTAAATGTAAGGATAGGCTCTCACAAGAAAAACTTAATATCTAAAAACCTGATCAATGCAGCAAAATTCATGTCGGAATTCAACTGTAAACCAAGGTCGCTAGATGAACTTGATAGATTCAAAGCAAATGAGTCAAGAAGTTTTCTCTATATACAGGCCCTGTGGTTTTGAAAGATACCACTGACATCAACATATATAACAATTTCATGTTGCTGTACAGTGCAGTCACTCTCTTGTCCAGAAAAGATATTCCAAATTCTGTTGAGTATGCAAAAGACTATTTACTCAAGTTCACTGAGCACTTTATCCAGATATATGGGAAAAGATATGCTGTTTACAATGTTCGTAATTTGTACATCTACCTGATGATGTCGCAAAACATGGTACTCTTGATAGTTTTTCGGCATTTGAATTTGAAAACTGTTTGGGAGTCATAAAAAATCTCTTGATGAAACCCAACTTCCCTTTATCTCAAGTTATCAATAGGATTTCAGAAAGAAATAAAAGTATGGATGAGGAATAACATATATATCCTGTCCGGAAAAAAGAATCACGCACAAGGCCTTTAGTTGATGAAATGGTATGCCAGCAGTACAAGGAATTATACTTGGAAAAATACTGTTTTAAAGTCACACCTGCTGATCAAGGAGTAATGATTAACAATGAAATTGGATGCATTCAAAATATTATTTCAAATAAATGTGAGCCTAATAATATAAGTATAATATATCAAGTATATCAGGTTAAGGAAATTGTTTTTCATTACCCATTATCATCTGCAAATTTAGGAGTTTACAAAGTTAAAACACTGCAAAAAGATTTGAAGATATCTTCTTACATGCCAATCCAAAGAAAATATTTGCTGATACAATTATCACAAAATTCATTTGCTGCTTTTCCACTTGTTCACAGCCTTCAGCCACAGTGATTCAATCAATCAGCATGACTTCCAAAGAGTTTTGTGTAGTTGTGTTTGTTGAAACACAAGAGGTGGATGTTGCTCCAAACATTTGGCTTTCAAAAAATGAAAGAAAATGTAGATGGCCTCCATACAGAGACTCCCAGAAAACTCAAAAGGCTATCAAGGACCAAGTCATGCCTGGGGAAAGTTGGCCTACCTATCCAGTGTGAGTACTTGGCTTTTAGGGTGAGTATTTTTCTTCCTGTTGAGGTATTATTTGGCCTCATGTAGGCTCATACTGTCCCCTGATTTCCTATGGTACACATTCAATCACAGACAAGTTGGGGATTGCAGTTAGTTAATCTTTGAAGTTGCACCTTTGATAGGATGTTAATTCAAAGGTGTTGAAATTATTATTCAGGATTTATCATTACAGATTGAAGCGTAAACACTTTATGAAGACACAGACTGCTCTGACTCATCTGGAGATACATCAACTATGCCAAGCCTAAGCACAATTCCAGAACCCCTCGTGTTTCTGGTTTCCCATCTCTTCAAAGAAGTAATGCTTTTGCATCCCTAAGGTTGACAGAGACACGCATTCTCACCGTAAGTGATGCTGCTAACTTTGCATAAACATTTTGGGTGTAACTGAAATATCTTACATTTATCTTTTAACTTTTTAGCAATATTGATAAAAGCTTAATTTGTATACATTGGTTATCATGTTTCATATAAGTAATTTAGATATTCAATTAGTATACATCATGAAAAAAATTCTCGTCAAATAGTAGTGAAACTGGAATTTTTCAAGCTTCATACATGACATCATTGTTTAAAAGACTTACTGAACCTATACACTCTAATCAGAGTACCTGTAGACCAGAATGATTGCATGCAAATCTATTCCAGGAACTGATGGACATAGTTGAATTTATCACACTGGTCACAAATCAAATCTACACACGGCCATTCCAGCACTACAGTAATGTTAACATTACAGTCTGGCATGTACACAAGTATATCCTAAGGCACCTGATAGACATAGGTCACACTGGTTACAGATTACACTTATATCTATAGCCATTCTAACGCTACAGTAACCTTAACATGCACTTTACACAAGATACATGGGCTTACCAATGTGACTAAGCCACCATGGTAAGGTATGGTCTGGAGTTAAAGGCTGACTAACAACAAAATCACTGTGTGATATTTCATTACATACTATTCTGCATACTATTCTGCTTGTTCTAGTGACTTAGAAATCTGAATCTGAAATTTCTATGGCAACTTTTTCTTTTGAGAATTGAAGACTATTCTACTTGCTTTAGCAAGATGTGAGACACGCATGGAAGATCAAACTAAACTGCTTCAACAACTAATGGCAACGCAGAAGGATATGCTACACCAGCTGTTGACAATGCGAAGTCGGTATCATCATCATCACAGGAATATGACTTTACTGCTGTTGATGATGTACTACCAATTGAAACACTTCAGGATTTGATGCTCTTGAAGGAAGACTGACATCTGATCAAGAATTTAAAGAGCTTATGGTAAGTAAAATTAATAATTTTATTAACACTTTATTTGAATGATGTTACGTGTAGCGATCCATGCTATTTTTATGATATTTACTTGTGTCTGTCTGTGTGTATGTATGTCCCACAACTATATCATTGTGTGTCCAGTATCTTGTTTCCGTCTATTTATGTCTCAACTTGTGTCTTGTTGTGCCCCTTTAGCCCTACGGCATCATGTCAACAACACGTGTCCTGCAGCTGCTCCGTCCATCCCAGTCTCCTCCCTCACCCAGTTCATAGAAAAATGTTTGTTTGTTTTGCTTTTTCCTTAACTCCTCCCATACCCTTCTCTGAGCCACTCACAGAAAACTATCCATGTTTGGGTGTGACCTACAATGACCTCCATACACTGCCCATACCCTGTCATCGTGTCCACTCACTTCTCCGCCCACTAATTGTGACCAATCCCTGCCCTAAATTATGTGTAAAATAAGGGGTTTTGTTCCACCCCTTTGTGTTTCTTTTCCTCCTCTTTGAATTGTATAAAAGTCCTTCTCTTGCCTTCACTTCACTTCAGCATTCCAGGTGCCTTGGTCCTCCCTTCCCTACCGCTCCTCTCTAGTCTTGTGTAAGTACAACATAATGTGAATTTCCCCAGTAACTTAGTGTGTGTTGCGGGTTAGGTGTTATGTTGTGAGATTTATTTGTGTCTTCATATTTGTGATTTATTTATTTACTGCACTTTACTGTTTGTGCTTATTTTATCTTAAAGTAGTAACTGGACTTATCTTTTGGAACTTGTAAATATTTCACTTCATTTTTGTTGTATTAATATAATTTCTTTGTTATTAAATTAAAAAATTTTGAGTTTCTTTTTTCCTTTCTTGTCCCTTGTTTTAAGTTTACTTAAGTGATCCCTTTTATTTATTTTTTGATTGTGTTTATGCATCTAGAGGCCCTTGGTAATGATTACCAAAGGTTGTGTAACAATGAATGATAACAAATAAACTGGAATAATGTTTTACATATTTTAGCCTAACTGTGTGGTGAAAGACGCAGTCAGGTTCTTTAGTTTGAGTTTGCAAAAACTAGTTGATCACACTCTAGTCGTAGTTAAATCTGCAGAACTGTATGTTGGAAAATACTTCAAATGCATGATAAAATAACAAAGAACATATTATTATCTAAGTTATATGTTTTAGGTACAATGGCTGAAGGTTTTGGGAGGAACTACATTGAGAGTTGCAGTAAAGTCAATTTTGGATACTGTCATGTCAAATCGACTGCACCAGAAATTCAATTGGGAGGGCAAGAAGTGTTTGGAAAACAAAGGAGAATTTCACCAAGATAGGATTCAAGTCAACAAAGCTTTGTCAACTTGTGTGGTGAGTACAATTTCAAGTATATATGAATCATGTAATTAGAACAGTCCAACTTAAGAAATGCTAAATAATACTTGATGTTTGGTATTAGAAGACTGCTATGTTGGTTATCATAAACATTGAATATATTGTTTTCTTCCCATAAACAATTCAAAGAAACTATCCTCCAGGTGAATAAAGAAAATTGGAAGCTCTTCTGCTGTGGCCACCTCTTTGTTAGACGTTCCTGAATGGAGTGAGGCATCAGAGATAGTTTGATAAATCTTATACTTTCTTTCTTTCAAGCAGAGGAAAATATTTATTGTACTTGAGTTCGAGAGTAAGTCATGAGTAGAAATTATTCATAATGTTGCTGCATGCTTCCTCCGTCCTACATGGTGGAACACCGTTCCCTTGCCATATGGCAGCTGTGCCCACTGGCCAGTGG
The DNA here is from genome assembly GCF_024679095.1 of Eriocheir sinensis. Taxonomy (NCBI): domain Eukaryota; kingdom Metazoa; phylum Arthropoda; class Malacostraca; order Decapoda; family Varunidae; genus Eriocheir; species Eriocheir sinensis. The sequence continues at coordinate 8,796,829 of NC_066572.1, forward strand.
TTAGGCACCTGGGGTTATTGGCTTCCCACCCACCGTAGCTACGCCACTGTAACCTTCCCTATTTAAGTAACACCTGACTGGGATGACAGGGTGACTAATGAGGAGGTGATGAGAGCAGGTCTAGAGTAGGGGAACAGCAGAATTTCAGTGGCAATTAGATTTTACAGAATTAATAATGTATAGTTAATATATTTACATCACATTATTATTTCACAGGAGTTCTGCTCATGAAGCACAATTTTCTACAGATGAGAAGGAGATTGGTCAAACAATTATGAAATATCTCCGTCGTTCCAGCGATCGTTGTGGAGGTAGAGCACAAAGGTTGAAATCCCAGTCAAATGATTCAGCACATTCATCACAAGATGGTGTTTTGTCAGACATAGATAGCTAGATCTTAATTAGGTGATTGATCACAATAGCCATGTCAGAGTATGGCTTGGCATTTGTATACGGTTCTTTTTTACTGGGAAAGTAATGGAAGGAATTTCATCTCATGCATTACAAAAGATTCTCCAAGGAAAAGATTACTGGATTTGTTATTTCAGTTTCTGTTTGAATCTTAACTTCTGGCAATGTTTCATGCAGTTAATACTGTATTCATCATCATCATCATTATTATTATTATTATTATTATTATTATTATCATTATTATTGTTCATTAGTATTTGTTGCTTTTTTCAGTTCAGTTTTACTTCCCTAATATTGAGTTGAAGAGTTAGTTAATTTATTTTTGAATATTCTGTTTCCTGTTTTATTTATTTTCACAGATAATGGTGATTTTTGTTGGCAAAATGAAGAAATAGTTGAGGAAAAGGTACCATAAATAATGCTATCCTGCATGAGTTGAAGGAGATTTTTTTTCAGGGTACAGTAAACAAGGGACCATATTAGGCTATCCAGCGACTGACTGCAAAGACAAGTAGTTTGGACTTAACTCGGTTCCTCTTTCTATTTCGGGAAAAATAATACTGGCTGTCGTTTGGAGCCAAATGTCCAAACGTGGTATACCTGCTGATAGAAAAATGTATTTGCTTGCTGGTAAGGTTTTAAGGTTTGCATCTGTGTTAATTGTGTGTGACCACTGAGGCGAATGTGCCGCAGGCCGCAGTCTCCTGAGCAGCCCCAAACAGACAAAATATTAGCAGGTTTGTATTTTTTGCCCCAGGGCTTATTTTGCTCTCCAGCAGCTTAAGAATGATTTAACGCTGTTTAAATAATTGTTAGCTAGAACCTATAACTATTTTGACTTCTGGTCTTAAGATAAGTGATTTACAGACGCCCTCTCCAGCGAGAGGGCGTCTGTAAATCACTCTATCTTAAGACCAGAAATCAAAATAGCTACTGCAATTATTTAACAGCAGAAGTTAAATCATTCTCTTGCTACTGGAGAGCAAATAAAGTTCTGGCAAAAAAAAACCTCCAAGCTGTTTGGGCTGCTCAGAGATCCTAACTAACTAATTAGCTAACGAGGGAAGCTTGCCCCTCGACCCCTGCTAACAAAGGGCTGCCTGAACCCCCCTCTTAAGGTGCGTGTTCTAAAAACAAACTACCACGCGTGGTGGACCTGGTCTCACATGCGTGGGCTAATGGCTAGCTAAGCGTCCCATCACTAACCTAGCGTACCTTTGGAAATAGTATTAGGTAAAGGTGCGTGTTCCAAAAAAAAAAAAAATAAATAACCACGCGTGGTGGACCTGGTCTCACCTAGCGTATCATTGCTAACCAGATCGTTGGCAACGCTGCTCATATTGCAATGGCGTCGCCATGTAAACACATCGTCCGTATGTATAATATGCCCTTAAGTACAATATGGAGGTGTAATATCGTATTTTCGAGGTGCGGAGTGATTTTCAATAATTACCTTGCGTGGTTTACGTACGTTGTAAAAAAAACCCGGAATGTATGAAATTTCCCTACATCTTAGTAATTGTAAGGAGTTTCCCTACATCTAGGGTATTTTTCAACCCCTCATAACTCAAAAACTATGCATTTGCAACGCATTTCATGTTTACCACCGCATTCCCCGAAGTCTCAATATTTCCCTAGCTAATTTTTTATGAGGGGTGAGTATGGGCAAACACTAGAATAATACCCCCAAGTGTAGCCCGTCCACACCCTGGCCCTCCCCTCCTTCCTGTCCCAAGTACAGCCCGTCCACACCCTGGCCCTCCCCTCCTTCCTGTCCCAAGTGTAGCCCGTCCACACCCTGGCCCTCCCCTCCTTCCTGTCCCAAGTGTAGCCCGCCCACACCCTGGCCCTCCCCTCCTTCCTGTCCCAAGTGTAGCCCGTCCACACCCAGGCCCTCCCCTCCTTCCTGTCCCAAGTACAGCCCGTCCACACCCTGGCCCTCCCCTCCTTCCTGTCCCAAGTGTAGCCCAGCCCCACCCTGGCCCTCCCTCTTCCTGTCCCAAGTGTAGCCCGTCCACACCTGGCCCTCCCTCCTGCCTGTCCCAAGTGTAGCCCGTCCACACCCTGGCCCTCCGCTCCTTCCTGTCCCAAGTGTAGCCCGTCCACACCCTGGCCCTCCCGTCCTTCCTGTCCCAAGTGTAGCCCATCCACACCCTGGCCCTTCCCTCCTTCCCTGTCCTAAGTGTAGCCTGTCCACACCCTGGCCCTCCCTCCTTCCTGTCCCAAGTGTAGCCTGTCCACACCCTGGCCCTCCCTCCTTCCTGTCCCAAGTGTGGCCCGTCCACACCCTGGCCCTCCCTCCTTCCTGTCCCAAGTACAGCCCGTCCACACCCTGGCCCTCCCTCCTTCCTGTCCCAAGTGTAGCCTGTCCACACCCTGGCCCTCCCTCCTTCCCTGTCCCAAGTACAGCCCGTCCACACCCTGGCCCTCCCCTCCTTCCTGTCCCAAGTTGAGCCCGTCCACACCCTGGCCCTCCCCTCCTTCCTGTCCCAAGTGTAGCCCGTCCACACCCCTGGCCTCCCTCCTTCCTGTCCCAAGTGTGGCCGTCCACACCCTGGCCCTCCCTCCTTCCTGTCCCAAGTGTAGCCCGTCCACACCCTGGCCCTCCCCTCCTTCCTGTCCCAAGTGTAGCCCGTCCACACCCTGGCCCTCCCCTCCATCCAGTCCCAAGTAAGCCCGTCCACACCCAGGGCCTCCCTCCTTCCTGTCCAAAGTGTAGCCCGTCCACACCCTGGCCCTCCCCTCCTTCCTGTCCCAAGTACAGCCCGTCCACACCCTGGCCCTCCCCTCCTTCCTGTCCCAAGTGTAGCCCATCCACACCCTGGCCCTCCCCTCTTTCCTGTCCCAAGTGTAGCCCGTCCACACCCTGGCCCTCCCCTCCTTCCTGTCCCAAGTGTAGCCCGTCCACACCCTGGCCCTCCCCTCCTTCCTGTCCCAAGTGTAGCCCGTCCACACCCTGGCCCTCCACCACCCGCACACTCACCCTGGGGGCCTGCACGCCGAGGGGCTCCTCCTCCTCCACGAGAAACACTGCCAGGGCACTTCAGGGCACGCGGCGGACCTCGACCTTGATCTTGATGTCACAGGGGACTTGTTTGCTTCCTCCTGTGATAGACTATGCTCTATGTAATAAAAAGTTCTTTGATATATACACAAGCATGAAAATAGACCAAGAACAGGAGAAAGTTGACATATCGGACCACAACCTGATAGAAATAAACTTTAAGGTAGTGAAAGAGAGAAACAATAAATTCAGGAAAACTAAATGGGAAAAAATAGAGTATTACAGTACAAAAGCAGAGTGCCTGGAAAAATATGCACAGGAAATGGAAAACATTGCACAAAGTAGATCTGTAAACAATATAAGTGAGTTGAATAATGCTATTGTGAAATGTGCCGATAACATATTAAAGAGAACATTCAGAGTAAAATCTAGCAAGACAGCTAAAGAAGCACCTTGGATAAATGAAGAGATAAGAAAGCAAATCCAGATGAGGAAGAAGTTCAACAGGGCCAGAAGAAAAGCTGAGACTGATGAAGAACGGAACAGACTGAAAGAAAAGTATATTGAACAGAAATGTAAAGTGCAAATGCTGATAAAAAATGAAATATACAAACATGAGAAAAAGGTGACCAAGGAAATAAAAGAAAATGGAGACAAAACTAAACTGTGGGACTATATAAGAAAATTGCAAGGAAAAGTGCACAAAAAAGGAGAGCTAAAACTATTTAATGAACACAAGCAAGCCATATCAGAAGACGAAGCAGAGAAAGATATAAAAGTGTTTTGGAAGACAGTCTACCAGAAACATGAAAATAAAATGATGGAACTGTGGAAGGATGAAACAAGAAAGCCCTACACTGAGAATTATGACACCAGAGGACATATTGTTCAGGCAGCTCCAGACTACACGGTGCCCGAGCCACTACGAGAGCACATGGATATGGCCTGCATTGTCCATAAGGAAATAAGACCCATGATGACTGTACAAATATCCAGGGAAGAGCTAACAAAAGTCCTAAAAAACTGAAGAATAAAAAGGCGGCTGGACCTGATAAATGCAAGCCAGAATTTTACAAGGCACTGGTCCACAAACCAGACTGCATGGAAATAATGTTGAACTGCTTTAATGAGATCCTAGAAACTGGCAACATACCAAAGGAATGGAGAACATCTCATACAAAAATGATACCAAAAACTGCTAAACCAACAGCAAAAGATTTGCGCCCAATAGCATTGACAAATTACACCTACAAAATATTTATGGCAATACTGAAAGACAAAATAGAAGACCACCTAAGAAGCAGTAATGAAGTAAATGAAGCCCAAGCAGGATTCAGCAAAGGTGCAAGAATTGAAGATAACCTTCTCATATAGCAATACTGCATAGAAGACAGCTATACAAACCACAAAGCTCTGATTGTGACATCCATTGACTATACCAAGGCCTTTGACTCCATAAAGAGGGAAAAGATCGTGGAAACCATGATGAAATATAAGGTGCACCCCACAATAATAAACACAATAGCCAACATCTATAAAGAGGATAACACCCTGATAAAATTGACAGAAGACAGACAAACAGAGATACCAGTCACAAGTGGTATAAGGCAAGGGTGTACCGGCTCCACCACATTATTTAAACTTATTACTTATGCCATCATGATGAAACTGGAGGAAGGCAGAGGCTTCAATAACACCAACATTCACATTAATAGCCTGTTCTTTGCTGATGATGGCCTACTACTGTCTCACAGTATAGACGAGGCACAACACAGCATTAGACTATTAACAAAAATAAGTAGAGAATGTGGGCTGGAGATAAATAAAAATAAGAGCAAGATCATCATCTATAACTCAGAAAATAGTCCACAACAGATAGAAAACATACAAGTGACAAGTCTGTGAAGAAATCAAATATCTGGGCCTAACTCTACTAAACAACAGAAATATCTTTACTAAACAAAAGAAAATTATGATAGAGAAGGCACAAAAGCTGGCCAATCTTACATACTCAATCATAGCGAAAAGCTGTCATAAAATCACCGTAGGGAAAGCCTATTGGAAAAGTGTGTGCCTGCCCTCAATTCTATATGGAGCAAATGTTATAAATTTTACTGAAAGAGATAACCAACAACTACAGATCATTGAAAACAGTGTGTACAGGCATATATTGGGAGCACCAAGATTCGCCCAAACCTGCACGCTGCGAGGTGAAGTTGGAGCTTCAAGCATGAAGAAGAGAATAATGGAGGGTAAATTACTATATCTGAAATCTATCATAGACGCATACACCACAACAACACAGGAAAATCTAACAAGAGAGGAAGATAACAGAAACAACTTGTTAAAAGAAGTATATAAAATGGCAAAAGGAAATCAGCAAAATTGGATAAAAAACATCAATAAGTACTTAGAATGCTCCAAGCTAACTCTGAGAGATATTGGAAAGTTAAAGAAAGAAGAAATTAAGGAAAAGCTGAGGAGCTGGGACACAGAAGAATGGAAACAAGAAGTCCAAAGTAAAAGAAGCCTTGAATTATATAAAATATACAAGCCTGAAATAAAATGTGAAGAACTTATATACGACAATACACCATCATCAGTTACACTCTATAGAGCCAGAACAAATAACCTAGCACTCAATGATAGGAAAAGATTCTACAATGAAGACACAACATGCATCATGTGCGGGGCGGAGGAGGAGAACCTCCAGCACTTCCTGTTGTATTGCCCGTAGGGATGGGCAGAGTACGTCTTTTCAGGTAATCGCGGGTACGGGTACCCGTCTCAGACTACCCGCTCTACCCGGTTCCACTACCCGGGTAGCTACCCGAAACCTATCAGCACGCTTACCCGCCAGCGCGGTGGTCCCGGGCGCGGGGTGACTGAGCCGTCTCAGGCGCTACCCGGTTCCACTACCCGGGTAGCTACCCGGAATCTATCAGGCACGCTTACCCGCCAGCGCACGGTGGTCCCGGGGCGCGGGGTGAGTGAGTATACCAACGCGCTACCCGGGTAGCTGCCTGCAGAGCCTGGTAACCACCAACACGCTTACCCGGCACTGCAGCACACAGTGATCCATGCTCC